>NC_088417.1:19627277-19837277 GCF_034236695.1 Oncorhynchus nerka | reverse complement strand
TCTCTGTCTCTCTCGGTCTCTCTTGTTAGAGAAATCTCACCGCTTCATCTGTTGCCAGCAGCGCTTCTTAGGTCAGAGCAAGCCTCGTAATTATATCACACACACACACACAAATACACACATGCCTTTGTCTTAACATAGAATAAGAATGTTTGCCCTCACCCAAAGAAAGAGAGACTGAATGTGATTGCTTGGGAAACTAACAGTCAGTATGGGAAAGCAAACGCTAACCGTGTGTGTATGTGTGTTTGCGTGTGCGTATTGTCAGAGCCCTACCCGTATATGGTTGTGTCTGATCCAAGACAAAAGCATCTTCAGCATTGTCCTCATATCACACACACACATCCACAAACGACGACAGAGAGAAACACATACCCAAGCATTCACAGGCCACTGAGTTGAAGAATGGACAGAGAGAGGAACTCATAGGAGTCTAAACACACACACACAGGAGGAAGGTCTGCCCAGGAAGAGCCTACAGCTGCTGGTCACCGTGGTGATTAGAGCATGTCCTGTCCTTGCTCCCCTGGCAACCACATCTGCACAGGAACACACACATCATTCCTCAGAGGGTTTCCACTACCTCACACAAACACACCCACACCCACACAGACACACGAACATACGGCGTTCCAATAGATAAACATAAAATCCTACACAACGCCCATGAAGATACTCAAAATATATAAATGGTCTGTAAACTGTATACTGTATGTAAACTGTATGTTTCACTAGCACAGACTGTAATATGTAAATCGACAAATTCATCCCCCACAGTGACTGTACGTACATATCCAAACCAGAAGCCATGGATTACAGGCAACATCCGCACTGAGTGAAAGGCTAGAGCTGCCGCTTCTAAGGAGCTGGACACTAATCCGGATGCTTATAATAAATCCTGCCACGACTTACGGCAAGCCATCAAACAGGCAAAGCATCAATACAGGACTAAGATCTAGGGCTTGCAACTATTGTATTTGCTCCAGCAGGTATATTTCACTGGTCATCCCCAAAGTCAACTCCTCCTTTGGCCGGCTTTCCTTCCAGTTCTCTGCTGCCAATGACTGGAACGAATTGCAAAAATCACTGAAGCTGGAGTCTTATATCTCCCTCACTAACTTTATGCATCAGCTGATAAGCAGCTTACCTATCACTGTACCTGTACATAGCCCAACTGTAAATATTCCACCCAACCACCTCATCCCCATATTGTTATTTATTTATCTTGCTCCTTTATACCCCAGTATCTCTACTTGCACATCTATCACTCCCGTGTTTAATTGCTAAATTGTAATTATTTTGCCACTATGGCCTATTTATTGCCTTACCTCCCTAATCTTACTACATTTGCACACACTGTATATAGACTTTTCTATTGTGTTATTGACTGTACATTTGTTTATTCCATGTGTAACTCCATGTGTTGTTTGTGTCACACTGCTTTGCTTTATCTTGGCCAGGTCGCAGTTGTAAATGAGAACTTGTTCTCAACTGGCCTACCTGGTTAAATAAAGGTGAAATAAATACACTTAAAAAATACGGATTACAAAGGGAAACCCAGCAGCGAGCTGCCCAATGACGCAAGCCTACCAGGCAAGCTAAATGCCTTCCATGCTCGCTTTGAGGCAAGCAACACTGAACCGTGCATGAGAGCGCCAGCTGTTCCGGATGACTGTGTGATCACGCTCTCCGTAGATGATTTGAGTAAGACCTTTAAACACTTTAACATTCACAATGCTACAGTGCCAGACAAATTACCAGGACGCGTACTCAGAGCATGCGCTGACCAGCTGGCAAGTGTCTTCACTGACATTTTCAACATCTCCCTGACCCAGTCTGTAATACCTACATGTTTCAAGCAGACCACCATAGTCCCTGTGCCCAAGAACGCCAGGTAACTTTTCTAAATGGCTATCGCCCTGTAGCACTCACATCTGTGCCCATGAAATGCTTTGAAATGCTGGTCATAGCTCACATCAAAAACATCATCCCAGACACCCTGGACCCACCCCAATTTGCATACTGCCTCAACAGATCCACAGATGATGCAATCTCTTTTGCACTGCCCTCTCCCACCTGGACAAGAGGAACACCTATATGAGAATGCTGTTCATTGATTACTCAGTGTTCAACACCATAGTGCCCTCCAAGCTCATCACTAAGCTAAGGACCCTGGGACTAAACACCCCCCTCTGCAACTGGATCCTGGACTTCATGACTGGCCACCCCCAGGTGGTGAGGAAAGGCAACAACACATCCGCCACGCTGACCCTTGACACAGTGGCCCCGCAGGGGTGCATGCTTAGTCCCCTCCTGTACGCCCTGTTCAACCATGACTGCGTGGCTGTGCACAACTCCAACACCATCATTAAGTATGCTGGTGACACGACGGTGGTAGGCCTGATCACCGACGATGATAAGACAGCCTTTAGGGAGGAGGACAGGGACCTGGCAGTGTGATGCAACGACATCTTCCTTAATGTCAGCAAGACAAAGGTCAAGAGCTTCAAGTTCTTCGGTGTCCACATCACTAAGGATCTATCATGGTCCACACACACCAACAGAGTCATGAAGAGGGCACGACAATGCCTCTTCCCCCTCAGGAGGCTGAAAAGATTTGGCATGAGCCCTCAGATCCTCAAAAAGTTATACAGCTGCACCATTGAGAGCATCTTGACTGGACCCCTGGGTGGGGCTCTGGGGGACAGGGGGATCCCTGGGTGGGGCTCTGGGGGACAGGGGGATCCCTGGGTGGGGCTCTGGGGGACAGGGGGATCCCTGGGTGGGGCTCTGGGGGACAGGGGGATTCCTGGGTGGGGCTCTGGGGGACAGGGGGATCCCTGGGTGGGGCTCTGTTTGGCCTGTAGCCCCTCACTTCCTCCTTTGCCCTCTCCTTCTTTCTCTGCATCCATCTCCTCCCTTTTTTTCTCTCCCTCTCCTCTCTCTTCTGTCCCTCCCTTCCTGTGTCTCTCTCATAACTCTCCTCCCTCTCTTTCTCCTCCCTCTTCTCTCGATTAAAAGTGTCTGAGGGAAACTCCTAGAAAACCCCTCTGACCGTGTGTGTGTGTGCATGCAATATAATTGTTCTTAGAGAGTGTTCCATTCAGGAAGTGTGGCGCCTGATACAGAGATTGCATCATCACCTTGTGACCTCACAATAACAATCCCACAATGCTTCACTCTCATGAAGAGCCCAATGCCGGTAACAATCCCACAATGCTTCACTCTCATGAAGAGCCCAATGCCGGCTGTCCCAGAATGTGCGGACCAGCACACCCATAGACACACACGCACACACACACACACACACACACGAGTGCGCTAGTCCAGTGACCCTGCCCTTCAGAGGACTGTACCATGTCATACTGACAGCAACCAGATGGGGGACATCTCTCTCTCTCTAGCTTCACCTCACCCTCTCTATCAATTAATAGGTCCACCTCCCTAGCCAGCTCTCCCTTTACCCCTCTCTCTCTCTCAATTAGTAGGTCCACCTCCCTAACCAGCTCTCCCTTTACCCCTCTCTCTCTCTCTCAATTAATAGGTCCACCTCCCTAGCCAGCTCTCCCTTTACCCCCCCCCCCCTCTCTCTCAATTAATAGGTCCACCTCCCTAGCCAGCTCTCCCTTTACCCCTCTCTCTCTCTCAATTAATAGGTCCACCTCCCTAACCAGCTCTCCCTTTACCCCTCTCTCTCTCTCAATTAATAGGTCCACCTCCCTAGCCAGCTCTCCCTTTACCCCTCTCTCTCTCTCTCTCTCAATTAATAGGTCCACCTCCCTAACCAGCTCTCCCTTTACCCCTCTCTCTCTCTCAATTAATAGGTCCACCTCCCTAGCCAGCTCTCCCTTTACACCTCTCCCTCTCTCAATTAATAGGTCCACCTCCCTAGCCAGCTCTCCCTTTACACCTCTCCCTCTCTCAATTAATAGGTCCACCTCCCTAGCCAGCTCTCCCTTTACCCCTCTCTCTCTCTCAATTAATAGGTCCACCTCCCTAGCCAGCTCTCCCTTTACACCTCTCCCTCTCTCAATTAATAGGTCCACCTCCCTAGCTAGCTCTCCCTTTACACCTCTCCCTCTCTCAATTAATAGGTCCACCTCCCTAGCCAGCTCTCCCTTTACACCTCTCCCTCTCTCTCAATCAATAGGTCCACCTCCCTAGCCAGCTCTCCCTTTACACCTCTCCCTCTCTCTCAATCAATAGGTCCACCTCCCTAGCCAGCTTTCCCTTTACCCCTCTCTCTCTCTCAATTAATAGGTCCACCTCCCTAGCCAGCTCTCCCTTTACCCCTCTCTCTCTCTCAATTAATAGGTCCACCTCCCTAGCCAGCTCTCCCTTTACCCCCCCCCCCTCTCTCTCAGTACTGTGTTGCACAATGAAATTAAAAAGAATATAGACAGAGAGTGTGTGCATTCCGTCATCCCCAGGGCAGTGATGAGCATACATATGGCAGGTTCTTGCATTTGGAACAGACTCATTTGACATTTTTGTTATTATGTATTTATTAGGGATCCCCATTAGTTCCTGCCAAGGCAGTAGCTACTCTACCTGGGGTTTATTATGGATCCCCATTAATTCCTGCCAAGGCAGGAGCTACTCTTCCTGGGGTCCATTAGTTCCTGCCAAGGCAGCAGCTACTCTTCCTGGGGTCCATTATTTCCTGCCAAGGCAGCAGCTACTCTACCTGGGGTCCATTAGTTCCTGCCAAGGCAGCAGCTACACTTCCTAGGGTCCATTAGTTCCTGTCAAGGCAGCCGCTACTCTTCCTGGGGTCCATTAGTTCCTGCCAAGGCAGCAGCTACTCTTCCTGGGGCCATTAGTTGCTGTCAAGGCAGCAGCTACTCTTCCTGGGGCCATTAGTTCCTGACAAGGCAGCAGCTACTCTACCTGGGGTTTATTATGGATCCCCCATTAGTTCCTGCCAAGGCAGCAGCTACTCTACCTGGGGTTTATTATGGATCCCCATTAGTTCCTGCCAAGGCAGCAGCTACTCTTCCTGGGGCCATTAGTTGCTGTCAAGGCAGCAGCTACTCTTCCTGGGGCCATTAGTTCCTGTCAAGGCAGCAGCTACTCTACCTGGGGTTTATTATGGATCCCCCATTAGTTCCTGCCAAGGCAGCAGCTACTCTTCCTGGGGCCATTAGTTCCTGCCAAGGCAGCAGCTACTCTACCTGGGGTTTATTATGGATCCCCCATTAGTTCCTGTCAAGGCAGCAGCTACTCTACCTGGGGTTTATTATGGATCCCCCATTAGTTCCTGCCAAGGCAGCAGCTACTCTACCTGGGGTTTATTATGGATCCCCCATTAGTTCCTGCCAAGGCAGCAGCTACTCTACCTGGGGTTTATTATGGATCCCCATTAGTTCCTGCCAAGGCAGCAGCTACTCTTCCTGGGGCCATTAGTTCCTGTCAAGGCAGCAGCTACTCTACCTGGGGTTTATTATGAATCCCCATTAGTTCCTGCCAAGGCAGCAGCTACTTTACCTGGGGTTTATTATGAATAGAGTTCCATGTATTCATGTCTCTATGTAGTACTGTGCGCCTCCCATACTCTGTTCTGGACTTGAGGATTGTGAAGAGACCTCTGGTGGCATGTCTTGTGGGGTATGCATGGGTGTCTGAGTTATGTGCTAGTAGTTTAAACAGACAGCTCAGTGCATTCAGCATGTCAACACTTCACCATCTCTCCTCCACTTTGAGCCAGGAGAGATTGACATGCATATTTGGGGCGGCAGGTAGCCTAGTGGTAGCCTAGTAAAGCCCCATTTACTGGCTCAAATAGCCGACCAATCAGACTGTTACCAACCCTTAGTAAACTTTTGGAAAAAATAATTCAGGAAGATTCAGGAATTCCCCAGGGCAACGGTTTAGGCCACTTACTTTTTTCAATCTTTACTAATGACATGCCACTGGCTTTGAGAAAAGCATTTCAGAATGGGTGGCGAGGAATAAGTTAGTCCTTGGGCCAGTAACCGAAAGGTTGCTAGATCGAATCCCCAAGCTGACAAGGTAAAAATCTGTCGTTCTGCCCATGAACAAGGCAGTTAACCCACTATTCCTAGGCTGTCAATGTAAATAAGAATGTGTTCCTAACTGGCTTGCCTGTTAAATAAAGGTAAAAAAAATATATATATATATAATAATTAAATATCATTCATGTTAGCTCCCTGTGTACTTTTAAGGTCCAACCGTGCTGCCCTGTTCCCTCTTTGTGGCACCTGCCCACATGATTGAACAGTAGTGCTGCTGCGACAAAACTAGGGCCTGTAGGACCTGCCTTGTTGATAGATGTTAAGATTGCAGAGCAGTGCTTTATTATGGACCGACTTCTCCCCATCTTAGCTACTGTTCAGTATATCAATATGTTTGACCATGACAGTTTATAATCCAGGATTACACCAAGCAGTTTAGTCACCTCAACTTGCTCAATTTCCACATTATTCATTACAAAATTTAAGGGTTTAGTGAATGAATTGTCCCAAATACAATGCTTTTAGTTTTAGAAATATTTAGGACTAACTTATTCCTCGCCACCCATTCTGAAATGCTTTTCTCAAAGCCAGTGGCATGTCATTAGTAAAGATTGAAAAAAGTAAGTGGCCTATACCGTTGCCCTGGGGAATTCCTGAATCTTCCTGAATTATTTTTTCCAAAAGTTTACTAAGGGTTGGTAACAGTCTGATTGGTCGGCTATTTGAGCCAGTAAAGGGGGCTTTACTATTCTTAGGTTGCTAAATTACTTTTGCTTCCCTCCAGGCCTGAGGGCACATACTTTCTAGTGGGCTTAAATTAAATATATGGCAAATAGGATTGGCAATATCGTCCGCTATTATCCAAGGGTAATTTTCCATCCAAGTTGTCAGACCCCGGTGGTTTGTCATTGTTGATAGACAACAACAAAAATATTCACCTCTTCCACACTCACATTACGGAATTCAAAGTACAATGCTTGTTTTCATCATTTGGTAAGATATACTTGGATGTGTAGTGTCAGCGTTTGTTGCTGGCATGTTATGACTAAGTTTACTAATCTTGCTAATTAAAAAATCATTAAATAATTGACAATATCAGTGGGTTTTGTGATGAATGAGCCATCTGATTCAATTAATGATGGGGCCGAGTTTGCCTTTTTGCCCAAAATGTCATTTAAGGTTCTCCAAAGCTTTTTACTATCATTATATAATTTCTCTTTGTTTCATAGAATTATTTCTTCTTCTTTTTATTTAGTTTAGTCATATGATTTCTCCATTTGCAGTACGTTTGCCAATCGGTTGTGCTGACAGACTTATTTATTTCACATTCATTTTGCGTCATCCCTCTCAACCATACAATTGTTAAATTTCTCATCAATCCAAGGGGATTTAAACGTTTTTACATTTGACTGATGGCCCTTTGTGATCTAAAACAACCTGCCTAGACAACACACACACCCACACTCTGAGGGTGTCCCAGGGGGAGTTGGAACATGCAAAAATTCCCATTCACACATGAGTATAATACACACTTGTACATGTGTGAAATAGGGCAAATATAAGCACCCAGCAAATGATGTATTATTATTATTTTACACATACATATATCCACGCACAAAAGCACACACATACACACAAACACACACAAGCACATAGGTCTTAAGGTTGATAAAGGCTGAGTAATATATCCTTCCTGTTTGGCCCTGTCCGGGGGTGTCATCAGATGGGGCCACAGTGTCTCCTGACCCCTCCTGTCTCAGCCTCCAGTCCACACATAGCCTGGTTCCTCTCTAGGTTTCTTCCTAGGTTTTGGCCTTTCTAGGGAGTTTCTCCTAGCCACCGTGCTTCTACACCTGCATTGCTTGCTGTTTGGGGTTTTAGGCTGTACAGCACTTTGAGATATCAGCTGATGTGCGAAGGGCTATATAAATACATTTGATTTGATTTGAATAATTAAAGGTAAGGGTGTGAAAAATGACTAGTCGCTGAAACACCTGACTGCACACCCCCAATTTATTTTCTTTTTTTGGGGGTGGGGGGTTATGATATTTATGCCTCTAACTTTCTCACTCATCATTTTCTACGATTCATTCATGATTATCCAATGACACAATACATTCATATTCATTTCTATTTGGCACAACATCATCCGAAACACAACAAGTTTGTAGAGTCACAACCTTGATGTAGTCATTGTGTGCTAGGAATGGAACAAAATACTAAACTTTTGAATAAATGTTACATTTGTCCAAATACTTATGACACCTTCAAATAGGGGGACTAGATACATAAAGTGCTTACACATGTTTTACCATTTAGAAATGTATGAAAATACCCTAAAATAAAAGGTGACATTCTGTAATGTCACCTCATATTAAACATTTGATCTCAAATCCAAAATGCTGGAGTATAAAGAGTATAAAAGTTTTAGCTTCACTGTCCAAATAAATATGTAGGGTAGAGTGTTTGTGTCTGCGTGTGTGTGTGTGTGTGTGTGTGTGTGTGTGTGTGTGTGTGTGTGTGTGTGTGTGTGTGTGTGTGTGTGTGTGCGTGGGCGTTTAAAGACGCCAGAGAAAGTCAGTCCAGATGGCCTGAGAAGATTAAATACCATCTGCCAGCGAGCGCTGGACACAGCCAATCCCTCTCTCTCTGTCTCTCACGGACACACGCACGCACACACACATACACACACACGCACACACACACACAAAGTATAATATACATCACATACATACTCTCCATAGGGACTACAACACACAGGGTCAAATACAAACTATTTTAGATTTTCTTGGCGTAGCTTCTTTAGGTATATTCCATTGTTTCCATCATATCAAGCAGTCCAAATCACGTGTGTGAAAGAATTTGACATACATAAATGACCCAGATCTGACACACAAACACACACTTCCAGAAAGAGAGGGGGTTTCACAGTCTGTCTCCGTGACAACAGGGTGCGGCATTAAAGAGCTGTGGTCAGAGTGAGAGGGAGACCCCACTAAGATGCCCCTCGATGTCGTGCGTGTGTCCCTCTAGGGATATTAGTAATAATACCTGCTCAGCTTTTCTCAGACAGCAGATCTATAAGCCATCTCCTCTGCATTTAAATGTCTATACATACAGCTGACACACATACAGAGAGAATGAGAGAAAGAGAGAGAAGACAGGCTATGTGCTCACTGCCCACAAAATGAGTTGGAAACTGAGTGGCACTTCCTAACCGGCCAAACGTATGACCATATTAGAGACACATATTTCCCTCAGATTACACAGACCCACAAAGAATTCAAAATCAAATCCAATTTGAATAAACTTTCATATCTATTGGTGAAATACCACAGTGTGCCATCAGAGCAGCAAGAAGTGTGACCTGCTGCCACAAGAAAAGGGCAACCAGTGAAGAACAAACACCCTTGTAAAAACAACCCATATTTATTTTCACCTTTGTACTTTAACTATTTGCACATTGTTACAACACTGTATATAGACATAATATGACATTTGGAGGGGGGTGGGGGGTGTGTGTTTGAGTGTGTAGACTTACGTTACAGGACATAGAATCATCCTCTCCAATAGAATCCTCCAGAACATGCCGATGGGCATCCTGCAAAAACACAATAAACAACTATTAGTTATTGTAATGTACATTTTAGGTCAATTTTATTTCAAAGAAGTCAACACAATGTCTAAATACCTGGTGTTGCTAGATGTAGTGAATCCCAACGAAACAACGTTGTAATGTATAGGTTATTACTGTGGCATTCCCATTTCACAACGTCGCTAAATACTTGGGAATGGATATATAATCAAATATAGTGAAACTGTTGAAGTGATTTTTGATCTGGCGCTGTCAGGTCACATGTTTCTTTAATATGAAAGTGATTGGATCACTCAGAATAAACTGAGGCTGTAACATGGTTATTATTCATAATAGTAGCACTTATCATTATTATTACTTAGTTCAGTGCAGCAGTAAGCCTGATAAACATGTAACAGGATGATTGAAAGGGAGAGAGGGGGAGAGAGAGGGAGAGAGAGAGGGAGGGGGAGAGAGAGGGGAGAGAGAGGGAGAGAGGAGGAGAGAGAGGGGGAGAGAGGGAGAGAGAGGGGGAGAGAGAGGGGGAGAGAGGGGGAGAGAGAGGGGGAGAGGGGGAGAGAGAGGGAGAGGACGGGAGAGAGGGGGAGAGAGGAGGAGAGAGAGGAGGAGAGAGAGGGGGAGAGGGAGGGAGAAAGAGGGGGAGAGAGGGGGAGAGAGAGGGAGAGAGAGGGGGAGAGAGAGGGGAGAGAGAGAGAGAGGGAGAGGACGGGAGAGAGGGGGAGAGAGAGGTAGAGAGGGACAGTGGAGAGGGAGAGGATGGGAGAGAGGGGGAGAGGACGGGAGAGAGAGAGAGAGGGACAGAAAGAGTGGAGAGGGAGAGAGGGAGAGGATGGGGTGAAAAGACAGAAAGTCATCTCACGGCCTCTGTCATTAAAGAGTTAATGTCTCTCTGTCATGAAAGAGTTAATGTCTCTCTGCCATTAAAGAGTTCATGTCTCTCTGTCATGAAAGAGTTAATGTCTCTCTGTCATGAAATGGTTAACTCTCTCTCTCACATACACTCACACACACACAGTGTGATACAGTGATGGCTATCTAATGGACCAGTATCGACTGAGGGCCCAACAGTCTAACAGTCAGTCTACCTGCTGCCAAAACTCATTTATTGTTAACTTGCTTAGTTGAGTAGGAATGATTGAGTGAGTGAAAGTGCTGTTACATTTACATTACATTTAAGTCATTTAGCAGACGCTCTTATCCAGAGCGACTTACAAATTGGTGCATTCACCTTATGACATCCAGTGGAGCAGCCACTTTACAATAGTGTTGTGCCCTAGAAACATTCTCCGACAAAGCACTGAGAACACACACGTTACCAATAATATGTCCATCCTCTTGTTATCGAGCATGAGATATATACTGAGATAGACAGAGAACAGAGAAAGGTAGAGAGAGAGAGGGGGCTGTGCACAGTAGTACACTAGGGTATAATTATGAATCAAATGTGAATCAGAGAATGTCTTCAGACAATCATACGCGGGCGACTCTACTCACTTCTCTTTAAACACGTCACGCTTGCTTTAACCGCATCATCCAGGAAACACACACGCCCGCTGAAAGCCGCATCCTAAATCGTGCGATCTGTCGGATGACCGCCCACTCGCCTTTCTCTCTCTCTATTATCCGAGGCTCAGCAACTTATCCATTTGGTTTCAGTAGCCAGCCTCAGACCCGTGGTGCTACGCGTTTGTTTATATCTATGAAGTGCAGCTCAGAGACAGTCAACGTGACGCTTCAATATAATAATCTGTTCACATCTTTTCCCGCAGACAGTTTTCTGGTGATGGAAATGAATACTATCTCTCTCTCTCTCTCATACACACACTCTCTCTCTCTCACACACACACACTCACCTCGCTTGCCGCCCGCCCCAGTGCCATCTTCTGCCAGGGATCTGGCAATTGTGCCAGGGGCATCTTGGCGCTCGAGCTGTCCTGGTTTCCTCTGATCTATTCTAGTGTTGTCTATTAGTTAGAGCGCTAAAGCTCCGCTCCAGACAGGACCGTAGGCAATCAATGTAGTAATCTAAAACTCTGTTCTAGTCTAGTAGGCTATCGCGTTAGCCCCGAATTGGAGGAAAAGGAGTTTCTAAAACAGGGGCCGCCCCGTCGTTCTCTAGCGGAATAATGTTCACTACATTACACTAGCTGAGCTAACGCCTTTTACGGAAAACTGTCTCGCTCTCCACTTTCGCCCTTGTGTCACTATGCCGTGTTTCCACTGCCTATTCTCTCTCTCTCTCTCTCTCTCTCACTCACTCACTCACTCACTCACTCACTTCCGTTTTGACCCAATATGGCGCCGGGTGTCTTACCTACCTGTCAGACTGACGAGTCACGCCTGCGTCATATTTGGGGGCGGGGCCCTCTTATAACCGCGGTACGGGACACCTCTTCCGAGCCGGACACAGGCAGGTGAGGGGGCTTGCTCTTGGAGTTACAGTCTATCCGGGCTGGTCACATGAGACACCGGGTGAGACGAGATACTTTATTATTTGGTGAAGGCGGTGCGTTGTAGGCTAATGGTTCCGTAACCATGAAGAGCCCACAGTTAGAGTGCAGAACATGACTCTGATCAATAAGGAGCTATTCAGGCGATGAACTGAAATATGCTGCAGGTTGTGTGTTGAAAATTATATATGATATAGATAAGGCTATTATAATTATATGATGTAGATAGGCGAATCATGGGCTTTATCATAGGCTACAATTCGCCCCAACATAGTATAATATACCTTAATATTAGCAGTTTAATTGCCACCCTTGACTTTGGAGGGGTCTGTCTCTGACTGTATGAATCGTTTCTCACCAGTTAAAGTTTGATGTTGGAGGTCCTTAGCGTGAGAGACTGCTTTATTATGAGCTATCTATAGTCCATCCACCTTATGGGCCCTATGAAGGATAATGAGAACCATGAACTGGCACAGAGTCATTATCTGTGACTAAAGAGGTGTGTGTGTGTGTGTGTGTGTGTGACTGAAGATGTGCTGTGGGCGGGAACAGTATAATTACAACCCAAAGATATTTATACTGAACTGCCAGACTGAACTTGGTGACAGAACATTAATCTCTGCCTTCTCTCCTCAGATACAGCTGTACTGTCTGGGCGTGAACTTCTGGCGCTGTGGTGACATCTGCTGGCAGATGATGTCTTAGATTTATGGATGTAAAATGAACTGGATAGGTGGAAGCAAGATGGCTCCATCTGCCCTTCATAAAACCAGACTGGGTATGTAATAATATTCGACTAGTATTGGACTTGATAGACTACAATGAGCACATTATGGAAGAAAGCTTTATTTTATTTGTAGACTTTTACAAGGCATTTGATACAGTTGAACATTATTTTATTTTTGAGACTCTTCGATTGTTTGGTTTTGTTCAATATTTTCAAATTGTAATTAAGACAATCTACAATAATAGTAACAGCTCTGTTAAATTATCCCATGGAACTTCACAAAGATTCGACATTAGACGTGGAATGCCCAATTTCTCCTTTCTTATTTTTATTGGTCACACAAGTTATGGCACATCATATAAATAAGGATGGTTTTAGGGGTATTCAGATACAAGACAAAGAGAGAGAATGTTCACAATTGGCTGACGACACCAACATTTTTTTGAAAGATCATAATGAAGTCAAGAAACCTATTGAGTTTATTAATGCCTTCACACATG
This sequence comes from Oncorhynchus nerka, assembly GCF_034236695.1. Classification (NCBI taxonomy): domain Eukaryota; kingdom Metazoa; phylum Chordata; class Actinopteri; order Salmoniformes; family Salmonidae; genus Oncorhynchus; species Oncorhynchus nerka. The sequence continues at coordinate 19,824,030 of NC_088417.1, read as the reverse complement.
TATCTGGTTTATCTCTGAATATTAGGAAATGTGAATTATTTGCATTGAAAAGATGTGACTGAAACTCAGTATGTAATATCCCTGTAAAATATGTGATCACATATCTTGGTATTACAGTTAGCAAAGATCAGAAAGATTTAACTCCTGGTTATTAAGAGATCTTTCTTTATCTGGATGAGTACTTTTATCAAAATCTGAAGGTCCAGATGAGTTTATACCTCCCTTGACTTGGATGTTCCTCTGTCAGTAACTAAAATGGTTGATACTAAATTATTTAACTTCATAAGGAGGAATAAACCTCATTATTTCAGAGAAGCGGTAATATGTAGCACCCAAGGTGAGGGAGGGTTGAATGCTCTGGATTTCAAAACCTCTAATATAATATTTAAGATCAAATGGATACAAAACTATTTAAGAAATAAGGGTTGCATCTGGAATATCATCCCTAATTTAATATTCCAACACATTTGTGGTCTAGAATTCTTACTCAAATGCAACGTTGATTTGGGTAAAATCCCTACTAAGCTTGCAAACTTTCATAAACAAGTACTTCTAACTTGGAACCTCATGTACAAACACCATTTCCCCTCATAGGTATACAATCTGGAATAATAGAGACATAAAATACAAAAACAAGTCTTTGTTTTTCCAGAACTGGTTTGACATTATTTGGGTTAAACAATTATTGAATGATGGACAACTATATGATTATCCAGAATGTATTACAACACACAATGTTACATTCACTCCTGAGGAGTATCAAATTGTTGTTAGAGCTGTCCCTAAAGGTGCTTTTCTTCTTTTAGGAGAATATAACAACACTCCAAGTGCAACTGTTGAGGATTTTGTAGCCTCAATACAACTAGAAGGAATTGACATTTTAAACGTAATAACATGTATATAAGGACACTATGTCAATATGTTACTATTCCCTCTGCTAAAATGTACTGGACTGCAGCCCTCAGACAAGTGAACTGGAACAAAGTTTTGTTGTTATCTGGTAAATATTGTATATCTAATAAGGTGAAAGTAGTATCATACAAACTCATTCATAGAATCTACCCTTTAAAGACCTTTATTATACACAGATTTAAAATAGCTGTTGATAACAAAAGTCTATTTTGTAATTGTGACCCAGAGACTCTTGGCCATTTATTTTGGGACTGCTCTTATGTCAGAAGATTTGTGTGAGTTAGAAGATTTTATTTTAAAGGAAACAACTATTAATGTTAATTTGAAAGACTCTGTTATGTTTTATTTTGAACCAAATGATATGGACCCTGATTTAACATTCATTGTTAATTTGCTTATCTTTCATGGAAGATTCTTTGTCCATAAAATGAAGTGGGCAGAGAACAACCCCCTTTTCACATTATTTCAGATAGAATTGGAATAGTATGTTGAAATAATCAGTAAATGTAAAAACAATACGCACCATGAAAGTATTTAACAAATGTAAAATTAGTCTTGATATGTAATACCCGTCTGTTAGGTTTATGTACTCTTGTTTGTATATTTCTGGTTTTTGTATAATAGGTTTATGTACACTTGTTTGTATATTTGGTTTATGTACTCTTGTTTGTATATTTCTGGTTTTTGTATATTAGGTTTATGTACACTTGTTTGTATATTTGGTTTATGTACTCTTGTTTGTATATTTCTGGTTTTTGTATATTAGGTTTATGTACTCTTGTTTGTATATTTCTGGTTTTTGTATATTAGGTTTATGTACACTTGTTTGTATATTTGGTTTATGTACTCTTGTTTGTATATTTCTGGTTTTTGTATATTAGGTTTATGTACACTTGTTTGTATATTAGGTTTATGTACTCTTGTTTGTATATTTCTGTTTTTTTGTATTTGTTGTGTTCATATTAAGATTTTAAAAAATGTTTTTAAAAGATGGCTCCATCTGAGAAGCTAATCTCATGAGGTTTGGTACATTATTAGCTGTCTGCACACAGAACTCTGCAGTGTTATCAGACACAAACAACTAACATATCACACAGTCTCTGCCAATTTTATTGCTTCAGTCAAATCACAACAAACTGTACAACAATCGTTCAGTTTTTCAGTTCTTCTGTTAGTGCTTGGATCAGTATCTGCTGCTCACGGAAAGAAGGATAGATTGATGCCCGGAAGGAAGTTAAAGAAGGAGAGGAAGAGCAAGAAATAGACCACAATTTTCTATGATGACAATAATGACTTGCAGTATGATATCTCATTAGTTTATCTATCTAGTCAAAGTGCTACAGTGCTACAATAACATCTGGGTCAGAGGTAATACATACTAACAGTCTGAAACCTTACAGGGAGATGAACTTGGTTTAACCTAGAACCATCCCCACACACACTCCCTTATCCAGGGGTAGCCAACCCTGGTACTGGAGAGTTAGAGGGTGTGCAAGCTTAGTAAGTACCCGCGTGAACACACCAGATCCAGCTAATCAATGTCTTGATGACTGATTGAGTCAGGTGTGTTAGTGCTAGGCTGGAACAAAAGCCTGCCCTACGCCATACACCTCCAATCTACAGACAGGTGGTCCCTCAGTGTCAGGAGAATACATAAATATAAAACTACATAATATACTCAATACAGTGTCAATAAATACCAGTGACGTCAGTGTCAGAGGTGACAGACTGGTTTGGATTGCTGCTACAGACTGACCTCCGACCTACAGGGTCATGACCTTCTTTCATATAGTGCATTTAGAGACAATTCATGAGGGAATAAGAGAAGGGAGACGGAGGACAGGAGGAGTAGACTTTCACCCAGGGGTTGGTTGCAGAGGGTAGAAAGGGATGTGCAGCTGATAGACTGTACAGTAGTTTGGTCCATGTGTGTGTGTCTAACTGACAGACTTCAGTTTGACCCAGGGGTTGGTCCCACGGACCTCCATGGGTGGATTGTTGGCGAAGATGTGGTTGCAGAGCTCGTCCAATGGCGGCTCAGGGTCAGAGATCGCAAACTGGGCCGCGTCCTCGATCACTTTCCTGATCTCTACATCTATCTCCTAATGGTAGGGAGGAAGGAAGTAGGTAGTGAAGGAAGGAAGAAGGAAAGAAAGAATTGGACCACCTGTGTCTGTATGTTTGTGTGTCTATGTGTATGTTTGTGTGTCTGTCTGTATATTTGTTTGTCGGTGAAGGTGTGAGTACCTTGATCTCCTCCACAGAAGCCATGTTGTTGGACAGCATACGCTCCTTCAGCATGGTTATGGGGTCACTCTTACTGCGCACTTCCTGGATTTCCTCACGTGAACGGTAGCTACAGGACATTACATCACACACAGGAAGAAGAGGAGTTAGACCTTATTAGCAGGGTTCGGCTCCAGCCCTTCGTTGACGAGAGAGAGAAAGAGAAACACGCACAGAGAGAGAGAGAGCTAGCACGCGCTGGAATGGAAGCGATGGTACAGTGTTATTAGGCACGTCCCAAACCAACACTGAACGACACTGGGTGAGCCTACAGGACAGGCTACATTGGAGAGTGAAGTAGAGCGACTACACAAGGTAGAGGGCAAGAGAGAGAGAAAGGAGAGGTGTGGTGAGGAGTGAGGAGGTGGAGAGAAACCGGGGGTCAGGTGACGGTCACAGGGTCAGGGATCAGAGATCACATCTCACCTAACCCCGGGGTCGCTCATGCTGTGTCCATGGTAACGGTAGGTCTCCAGCTCCATCACAATAGGACCCTGGCAGAGAGGTTTCAAAGCCAGGAGACTCATAATGCTAACCAACACTCCTATGACACAGCTGAATGGCCTGATCAGGGTATTCTACACGCTTGGAAAGTGGAGACTTCATAAAACATCAAAAAGTTAACATTACTGGTGACACCTTGCAGCAAAGATATAGAACTGATATACGGTCTGTCCCTTGCAGTTTTGGAAACTGCATCGACATTTGAGGTGGCTAATTAATGGTAAATAACTTCATTGTTTTGTCCCACAGTTAGCTGATGATTAGCTAGCCAGCTAAAATTGTTTACAGTTAGTAAGCAGTTGCGTCTACACTATTTTTCTAGCTACAGTTGCGCCGCCAAGTCAATAACCTGTCTCCAAAGATGACCTGATGTCTCTACATCTATGCTCTTTGGCCCTGTAGCACACCAGGAGCACCATAAGTGGTTAAACTGGGAACAGTTACAGCTCTGTCCTATAGTCTCTTCCACAGACTGCCTTTATTCTACTGGTCACTGGGCTGAGCCTCCCTCTGTCAAGCAAGAGACACTGGTGTGATACTACATGCTGATCAGCCTTCTGAGATTTCACTGTCTGAGACAGTGATTCTTAACACTCTTCAAGCTCTTAAATCAGTTATAACTTTCTCTGACCCAATCAGAACTCATCTTTTCCAGCTCTACAAGCCATTATAGCTCACCTTCCCAGCTCTGCAGTAGTCTGCAGCAAACTTGATGGCCTCCCTCACACACAGAACGTCCATGCCATCCACCTACACCACAGGGACGGAGGGGTTAATATAGCAAAGATACACTCACTCACTGTGTGTGTGTGTCCTACCTTGATTCCAGGTATATAGTCTCCTCTCTTGAAGTAGTCAGTGCTCGCGGAAGATCTCTCTACAGACGTCCCCATGCCAAACTTGTTGTTCTCACAGATGAAGATACACGGCAGCTTCCACAGAGCCGCCATGTTGAACGACTCAAAGATCTGGCCCTGATTGGACAAGATAAGAGACAATGATGATGATGATCAAATCAAATTTATTTATATAGCCCTTCGTACATCAGCTGATATCTCAAAGTGCTGTACAGAAACCCAGCCTAAAACCCCAAACAGCAAGCAATGCAGGTGTAGAAGCACAGTGGCTAGGAAAAACTCCCTAGAAAGGCCAAAACCTAGGAAGAAACCTAGAGAGGAACCAGGCTATGTGGGGTGGCCAGTCCTCTTCTGGCTGTGCCGGGTGGAGATTATAACAGAACATGGCCAAGATGTTCAAATGTTCATAAATGACCAGCATGGTCAAATAATAATAAGGCAGAACAGTTGAAACTGGAGCAGCAGCACAGGCAGGTGGACTGGGGACAGCAAGGAGTCATCATGTCAGGTAGGTAGATGATTTAATGACTTCATTGTAACCGTTAGATAGACCTCACCTGGTTGGCTGCTCCGTCTCCGTACAGCGCCACGCACACCTGGTTGTTGCCTTGGTACTGACAGGCTAGTGCCACACCTGCCCCTAATGGAACCTGTAGACACACACAAACACACAGTGAGAATGCATGGGTGTGTGTGTGTGTAAGTGACCTGTTCAGATAGTTACCTGAGCCCCCACGATTCCGTTCCCTCCATAAAAGTGTTTAGCGTACATATGCATAGAACCACCTTTACCCTTCGCCACACCCCCTCTACGACCTGAGAGAGGGAGAGATAGCGAGAGGTCAGAGAGAGAGGGGGGGAGATAGAGATCAGAGGGAGAGAGAGAGAGAGGTCAGAGGGAGAGGGGGGAGAGAGCGATAGAAAAATAATAGAGAAAGAGATTAGAGATCTATTTCAGGTAGAAGTTGTAGAGATCTAAGATCAGTTAATCTTCCTTAAACCCTGACTGTAACCATTAGGGGGAAATAGAGATCTGACCTCAGATTAATGTCTAGGTGTATCCCACCTGTGAGTTCAGCCAAGATCTCTCTTACAGACACGCCCCTTGTGAAGGTGTAGCCATGGGCGCGGTACGCCGTGATCAGGTGGTCTGTTGGGTTGATGCCCGCCTCGATGCCCATCGCACACGCCTCCTGTAACACACCACCAACAGCAGCTAGGAGTGAGGGGAGGGGGGGTATGTTCTTATGTCCCTGAGAGTGTGTTTATATGCTAATCTAATGTGTGTGTGTGTGTGGTGACCTGGCCGTCGTAGAGGTGGCAGAAGCCTCTGATGATCTTCTGCTTGTACAGCTGGTCAGCCTTCAGCTCCATGCGTCTCATGGTCTGCATGGTTCTGTAGTACTGGAGGCCCTGTTCTCTGGTCAACACCGCTGTCTCAGAGGGGCCCTCCTCCAGACGGTGCAGCTCACACTTCTATTGGAAAAAACAGAGAAGGGAAGGAGACAGACAGCTCAACCAACCAATCAGATAACAGTTTTAAGAAGGAAGTTCCCTTGTCATATCTAGGGCTCGTCCAGCAGGGCGTGCTAAAAGTGTATGTGGACTCACCTTGACGTCAAAGCTGGCCTGTGGGGTGAAGTCAGCGAAGGAGCGTGTGGAAGCCACCATCCTGGCCCCCTGCAGAGAGAGAGAATGACACATGAGAGAGCGATACACACACACACAGGAAATACAAGTCTAATAGCCAGCCACCCTCCTCCCCAGGCTAAATCCACTCACAGTGTGAAAGGAGGACTGGGAATTCTGCAGAAGGAACGTGGCTGTTTGAGGTTCAGGTTTCTCTGTTAGAGCCAGCCAGCCAGTCAGATACTAACTAGTGGTATTGGTGGTTGTCGGGGTGTTGCTGGGGCAGGCGGTGAGGTTATATTGACATATTCGGACAGACCAATTAGCAGCTGGGGAACAGAGGAACCATCCAATCAGACCAAAGCACGGCCAGAGGTGTCTGACAGCTGCCCTAATAGGGAGGAGCAGAGGGTCGGGACAAAGCAGACTAATCTGTAGTCAGAACTATCACTATCTACCACAGTGCACCAGTCAGGGCCTCTATCAGTACACACACAGGCTGTTTTCTATATGAGCTGTTTTGTGTTCATGGTCTGACAGGCTAAATCAGGCCTACAGGACAGGCTGTACAGCAGAGCTATGAGCTCCTTACCTCTGACACTGTTTGGGCTCCCTACAAGAAAGCCAGGGAGAGGAGGGGGAGAGCGAGAGAGAAGGGGGGTGATAGAGTGAGGGGAAAAGTAGTCATTGGGAGAGAGAGGAGAAAATGAGTGGTGTCTGTAATTAATCTTTAAAACACTAGGGGAACTTGTGCAAAAACTCATATAGCCCCTAGGGCCTAATATCTTTTTGACCATGAAAGGTGTGCTGATGAGTTTATGGTGAGAGAATGCGGCTGAAGTTCACAGAGAACATTAGAGGAAAATCTATAGACAAGAGGAAGACAGCCAAGAGATTAGCCCCAAGAGAATAGCCCCAACCATCACTAGCCTACACACCATCCTTACAGCGCCACCGTGCGGCAAACCTGTAGACGCCGCAGGTAAACATTTTGTTGTGCCCGCGCAAAAAACACGAGGCACCATGGACAGCACCAAGATTATTTTTTTTAAACTGTGGCTGTAGTTGGCGTTTATATTCTTATTGCCTTTTACCCTGTTCTTTATAAGTGTGAACCTATTGGAAATAAATAGAAGAGTATGCAATAATCTTTGGTATCCCATTACACCCTACACAACTTTGTTGAAAAATTAAATCTGGCAGAATAGAGCATGCATGAACAGGCTGTCAATGTATGTAACAACTCATATAAACAATACCCGCAGTAGACAGCGACAGTAAATCGAGTTGGTTGTTGTGTTGTTGAGTTCGTACTGACTGACCATGTTACCAGGCCTACAAGGTCAGCACTGCTAGCTGGGACTGGAGCTACTACCAACCTCTCATCCGGCAAGTCTGGCTGGCTGGCTAGCTAGCTTGCTATCTCAGTGAGTTATCACCTCGCTAACTTTCAGCATCATGGACAGCGGCACGAAGGTTGTCAGTAGACTACGTACCACATTCTTGCTGGCGTTGCCCAGTCGGAACACGTTCGAGATGAGGGTCAACATATTTTGCATGCTACTGGACACCCTGCTCTACCAGTACAGAACAGCAGACCTAATTAACAGATTAACGCCGACAACACAGATCAGCTGGTCGGGTGGCCAACTACAACTATCCCGGGGTTGGCCAATAAAAAATGAAATTACATGATGATAATAAAGATTATAAACTACAGGTGCATTCCTGTACAGAAGTACCCCCGCATTCTCATCGTTCAATATCTAGGCCTATTCTAAAAGTGCTTGAAATTTATTTTCAGTTATTGCCTGGCTGTATCCTTAAATGTTCTAACGTTTTCACTGCTCTGACGGTATTTGAAAAATGTATAATGTCCAGCTGCTGTCAGTCTCGGTACCTACCCAGGAACTTTCTCTGTCATCAGAAGAAAATAGTTTATTCACATATTTTCTACTTCTGTAACTCTGCTGAATCGTCGGGCAGCTAGAAGGACCATTGCCCATCTGTCCCCAGTCGTTCCCTTCACCTGAGAAAGGCAAGTGAGTCCGACCTGCCATTCACCTGATCTCACCTGTGCACAGTATAAATTAGACTACACATGCCTACATAGAGTATGTAAGGAAACAGGTAGCCTAGCGGTTAAGAGTGTTGGGCCAGTAACCGAAAGGTCGCTGGTACACATCCCTGAGCTGACTCGGTGAAAAATATGTCGAGGTGCCCTTGACCTAGGCACATAACCATTATTACTCCAGACAGGGTGGGTACAGCAGTGGTTGATGAACGGTTTAAACAGTTCAATCTGTCTGACTATTCCTGGACGTGTGTGTACTTAAATCTATCTGGTTTCAGCTCATCTCTTAGAGATGGAGTCAGAGACACAGATTTTTTTTAAATGAAAGTTGTGTGATGGTCCTTCGAGAATTCCCTATCCCTATACCGTTCAGTAAAAGTGTGTGCCCTGCAGTACGTTTGTCTGTCCCACTGAGGGGATAGCATTCAGTGAGTGTGTGGAAGAGTTTAGTTCCATCGGGGCCGAGGGGGTTGCATGCTCTACAGACTCCCAGTTCACAAACCTGGCCTGCTACAATTTCTAACTCCTGACCCTTAATACAAATATAATTTGATTGGTTGATGTCAACATAATCAAACTCAGGAAGTAGGGTGGGCTGGGACCAATAAGAATCCCTCTTCTCTCTGACATCACTCACCAGATCGCCAAGGACTACGGAGTCTACATGGAAGGCCTGGGACACACACTCAAGACAGGATACACACACTCAACCAATTCCCACACAAAAACATACACAAATTACCTGTGCCTCCTTTACTCCTCTTCTCCAGGGGTCTGTTCATCATAGACAGAGTAGGCATTCTGAGACAGGTTACCCTGAATAACCTTCCAATAGAACGTTCTGTAGACGAGACCCTGCATTGGGCACTCAGCACATCCAGACTACACAGGAGGGCAGTGTTGACCCCAGTGTGTGTTTATGTGTGTCTGTCCTTTTGTGTCCAGCAGGATCATACCATGTGATATGACTAATCAGTCCTGTACCAATACTAACAAAGGGATGTTTTATTCAATCAGATCAACCCTGAGGAGGCATTGAAAGCCCAGTGGCCAAAGTAGAAGCACACCCAGGACAACCCCAACACCCAGTAAGAGTGACACTCAACAGCTGACCAACCAGTCAGATCTAGTCTCAGCTGTTGATTAACCAATTACTGTTAAGCCAAATTGCCAGTTCATATGGTCAAGTAGTTTAGGATGAATCCCCTTTCTCATGTTTTTTCCTGTAACTTCCTTTTACAACCACAAGATAGCGATCAAACTCCTCTCTTTTGTCAGCTTACTCACATCACATTGCAGTTTATACAATTAATCAATTTCAGATTTTAATTAGGGGTCCTAACATTGAAGGTGCAGGAACACTACAATTATTGTAAACAAAGATGGCATTTCCAGACCAGTTGATGGCGCAATAGCACACTTTAGGGCTATAACTTCTGAACTGTTGACTTTGAGTCATGCAATTTCGTAAACATTATGTACATAAGGACAGTAGAATATGTTATGCAGGTATTGTGACTAGATAGAGTACAGCTACGACTGGTAGTTACTTTCATAGCAGTTTAGGAGAGTAATTTAGCTAACCTTAACCTCAGTCTCCTAACCTGCTACAAAAAAGTAACTTCTGGTCATAGATGTATTCCCCAGTCAGAACCCTATGCGGGACCGTAAAACAGATCATTGTGGGGCTCCTGCCTTGTACTAGGATGACCCTGGAATGCTGCTTGCAGCTTCAATGAATGTAATATCTATATATCTTTTCCGGGAGAGACTGATGTTTGTGACTCACTCCCTAGATCATCCCAGATCCAGGGGAATTATAATCTAGTATTTAGACCAGTTGATGTGAACGACTGAGTCAAACCAGAGGGATCTGCTCAATGAAGTTAAATGTTCAGAACATAACAGATAGAAATGTAATGAATAGAGCCGACATGATGTCCTTTTCTACATGACAGGCAATCTGTTCTAAACAATACATTTCTGTCTGAACATTCTGGAAGGCTGCACCCTGAACAGACTTTAGCCAACTCAACAACCTTCACTTGAAGAAAATAAAACTCTTTATTTGCTCAGTCGAGTTGACTTTTAACGTGTATATGGACACTTACAACAGCTTCCTTCCTTAAAATTGTTGATAGTTGAACATGAGTAAAAGACGGATGGATACACGTGAATCACAATGAAGGATAAATATTTATTGCAAATATGTGTCATTTGTTACATAACTTTGATCGAATCGAGTAAAGATGCCCCTTTCCCTTAAATAACCCATACACACCCATTCACTCGCTCTAGTGTACACACAGATGGAGATTATATCAAATAGAATATATAAAAATAAGACCTGTGATGAGTATCTGTGAAAAACAAGCTTTAAAGCTGTAAGACCGTGTAGCATGAATAACATTGACAAAATATAAAATCCTGTTGATGTAATCATGCTAATCAAATGGCTACCCAGTCTATTTGCATTAACCGCCCATCCTTTATTTGACACTGCTGCTACTCGCTGTTTATTATCTATGCATAATCACTTTACCCTTACCTAAATGTATATATTACTTCCATTACCTCGACTAGCCGGTGCCCCCGCACATTGACTCTGTACCGGTACCCCCTGTATATAGCCTCCTTATTGTTCTTTTATTTTTTAACTTTAGTTTATTTAATAAATATTTTTCTTCACTCTTATTTGTCTTAAAACTGCATTGTTGGTTAAGGGCTTGTAAGTAAGCATTTCTACACCAGATGTATTCGGCATGTGACAAATAACATTTCATTTGATTTTATGTCGAAGATATGTAGAAAAAAAGTGATAGCACTATTGACATCTGTGTTCCCAAACCAGGATCCCAGAACGTAAACAGACTCCAGAAGAATCAACCACCAAACAGACCTATACTAGACAGACAGCATGCATATATTTAAGCAATAAGGCATAAGGGGGTGTGTTATATGGCCAATATACCACAGCTAAGGGCTGTTCTTAGGTACGACGCATCGCGGAGTAACTGGATACAGCCCTTAGCCGTGGTATATTGGCCATATACCACAAACCCCCAAGGTGCCTTATTGCTATTATAAACTGGTTACCAGCATAATTAGAGCAGTAAAATTAAATGTTTTGTCATACCCATGGTATACGGTCTGATATACCGCGGCTGTCAGCCAATCAGCATTCAGGGCTCAAACCACCCAGTTTATAAATATATATATATATATATATATATATTTGGTACATAGAGGTAAACAAATTAATAGGCACCTTGTTATGCAAATAGACACACACATATACACACACACCGTACGGTAAGGAGGGCGGGTGCGGTGGCTGGACACTAAGGCTTTATCAGGTAGTTGTTGTGTTGGGTCATGGTTCGTCAGTATTCATCACGTCTCACTAAGACTCCAGGGTCTGGTTAAAGTGTCTCTTTCCATCCAGGTACAACATGGACTCTGGAGATAGACACATACGACCAATGTTAGACTGTGTGGAATCTACAGTAAAAACAATTCAATAACTTTAATCTCTTTCTGTTGGCACAAACGTTCCAGTAACAGTACCTCCGTAGCTCTGCGATGCAATGTTAGAGTTTAAAGGTCCGGAGTTAGAGGTCATACCTCGGTAGCTCTGCGGTATTATTGCTGAGTTCACGTCATGTTGGAAACTCAAACTGACATTTCCAACTTGCTTACTTGTAATATAAACAAACCAGCGTTTCCCACAAGGGAAGTATCCGAATCAACCAATATGAAGCACTACATAAATAACGTTAATTTTAACTCGGAGGTCGCGAGTTTCCGACATGACTTAAATGCGGCATATGTTAGGGTTAGAGTTAAAAGGTCAGGGCTTAGAGGTCATACCGCCGTAGCTCTGTGGCACTATGTTGGGAACGTCTTTGTCTGTGACGAAGGTGAAGTGGAAGACATTAGTGGTGTTGTGCTGCCGGGTCAGGGGGTCAAGAACCTCTGTATGAACTCTGACCTGGATGTACTTTCCCTCTGTGTAACACACCTGGAGACAGAGAGAGGGATGTGTCAGCACTGAAATTGGAGATCATATAACACACTAATGCACATGCTTGCATGCGCACACCCACACACAAACCTGTGATGAGAGCAGGAGTAGGGAGCCAATCTCTACTGGCTTCCGGAAGAGGATATCGTCCACGGCAACCAAGTTAGGCCGACACCCCCTGGAGCAGAGCGAGAGAACACACACACAATGAGGATGCGCAAGTGTACAGTGCATTCAGAAAGTATTCAGACCCCTTGACTTTTTCCACATTTTGTTACGTTACAGCCTTATTCTAAAATGTATTAAATTGTTTTTTTCCCCCCTCATCAATCTAAACACAATACCCCATAATGTCAACGCAAATACAGGTTTTTATAAATTTTTGCAAAAAAAAAAATATATATTACATTTACAGAAGTATTCAGACCCTTTACTCAGTACTTTGTTTAAGAACCTTTGGCAGTGATTACAGCCTTGAGTCTTCTTGGATATGACGTTAACAAGCTTGGCACACCTGTATTTGGGGTGTTTCTCCCATTCTTCTTTCCAGAACCTCTCAAGCTCTGTAAGGTTGGATGGGGAGGGTCGCTGCACAGCTATTTACAGGTCTCTCCAGAGATGTTCGATCAGGTTCAAGTCTGGGCTCTGGCTGGGCCACTCAAGGACATTCAGAGACTTGTACCGAAGCCACTCCTGCGTCGTCTTGGCTGTGTGCTTAAGGTTGTTGTCCTGTTGGAAGGTGAACCTTCGCCCCAGTCTGAGTTCCTGAGCGGTCTGGAGCAGGTTTTCATCAAGGATCTCTGTACTTTGCGCTGTTCATCTTTCCTTCGATCCTGACTAGTTTCCCAGTCCCTGCCGCTGAAAAACACCCCCACAGCATGATGCTGCCACCACAATGCTTTACCGTAGGGATGGTTTCCTCCAGAATTCCTCCAGATGTGACGCTTAGCATTAAGGCCAAAGAGAATATTGTTTCTCCTGGTCTGAGAGTCATTTAGGTGCCTTTTGGCCAACTCCAAGCGGGCCGTCATGTGCCTTTTTCTGCGGAGTTGCTTCCTTCTTGCCACTCTACCATAAAGGCCTGATTGGTGGAGTACTGCAGAGATGGTTGTTCTTCTGGAAGGTTCTCCCATCTCCACAGAGGAACTATGGAGCTCTGTTAGAGTGACCATCAGGGTTTTGGTCACCTACCTGACCAAGGCCCTTTTTAATTATAATTTTTTTAACATTGATTTAACTAGGCAAGTCAGTTAAGAACAAATTCTTATTTTACAGTGACGGCCTACCCCGGCCAAACTCTTCCCTAACCCAGACGACTCTGGGCCAATTGTGCGCCCCCCTATGGGACTCACGATCATGGCCGGTTGCGATACAGCTCAGGATTGAACCAGGGTCTGTAGTGACGCCTCTAGCACTGAGATGCAGTGCCTTAGACTGCTGCGCCACTCGGGAGCCCTGAGTTTCTGCTTTGTCATTATGTGGTATTGTGTGTAGATTGATGAGGGATTTTTTTTTTAAAATCCATTGTAGAACAAGGCTGTAACGTAACAAAATGTGGAAAAGGGGAAGCGGTCTGAATACTTTCCCGAATGCACTGTAAGTGATGGACCGATACAAACGTAGATCTTCTCATTTGTACCCGTCCACACAACCCAGCAAACTCAAATTGGTTCTGTGAATGTTCAGGGAACGTTATTGGAACAATAATGCATGTCAAAACATTACACTAGAACTTTGAGTCTTGTGGGAATGTTCCTTGTTTGATGTTATGGGTGTTTTAAATAACATCTTCATCAACACTAACAGAACATTCCTGTAATATTTCTGCAGAATGATTTGAATTAAATCCAGACATAGTTGCTGAGGTGTGTTTAGGGTACATGTCATAAAGTCACACCGTAACTGGGAATGTTCTCGGTTGCTGGGAACACATTCGCTCACTCACCCGTAGACACATGCGTTAGCCCAGCCCAGCTCGTAAGCCTTCCTCATCAGAAACCCTCCAAAGATCCTGTTAAAGATGTTCCTCTCCTGAAAACACACATCTTAGTCAGCACAAATTAGAAATGTTCCAGGTTGTAAATATCGCTGCCTCTCTCTCTCTAACCTGTGGATGGCATATCTCCAGTCCTTTCACTTTGGCATCCTCCATCCATACTGAGTTAGGAGGCAGAACTCTGCTACGGAAACTCACTGTCCTACAGGACAACACACAGATAGACACAATCACCACACTAACAAAATGCTTGTGCTGTATTTTATGATGTGTGTGTTCTCATCATTTAATAAGGTAACACTTGTAATTTGACAGTGAAGCAACAAAAAAATCCATAATATTTCGTACAGCTTATGATTCAGTGAGTTTGCTCTTGTAGATTTATGCCTTACAGTGGGGCAAAAAAGTATTTAGTCAGCCACAAATTGTGCAAGTTCTCCCACTTAAAAAGATGAGAGGCCTGTAATTTTCATCATAGGTACACTTCAACTATGACAGACAAAATGAGAAAAAAAATCCAGAAAATCACATTGTAGGATTTTTTATTAATTAATTTGCAAATTATGGTGGAAAATAAGTATTTGGTCAATAACAAAAGTTTCTCAATACTTTGTTATATACCCTTTGTTGGCAATGACAGAGGTCAAATGTTTTCTGTAAGTCTTCACAAGGTTTTCACACACTGTTGCTGGTATTTTGGCCCATTCCTCCATGCAGATCTCCTCTAGAGCAGTGATGTTTTGGGGCTGTTGCTGGGCAACACGGACTTTCAACTCCCTCCAAAGATTTTCTATGGGGTTGAGATCTGGAGACTGGCTAGGCCACTCCAGGACCTTGAAATGCTTCTTACGAAGCCACTCCTTCGTTCCCCGGGCGGTGTGTTTGGGATCATTGTCATGCTGAAAGACTCAGCCACGTTTCATCTTCAATGCCCTTGCTGATGGAAGGAGGTTTTCACTTAAAATCTCATGATACATGGCCCCATTCATTCTTTCCTTTACACGGATCAGTCGTCCTGGTCCCTTTGCAGAAAACAGCCCCAAAGCATGATGTTTCCACCCCCATGCTTCACAGTAGGTATGGTGTTTTTTGGATGCAACTCAGCATTCTTTGTCCTCCAAACACGACGAGTTGAGTTTTTACTAAAAAGTTATATTTTGGTTTCATCTGACCATATGACATTCTCCCAATCTTCTTCTGGATCATCAAAAGGCTCTCTAGCAAACTTCAGACGGGCCAGGACATGTACTGGCTTAAGCAGGGGGACACGTCTGGCACTGCAGGATTTGAATCCTTGGCGGCGTAGTTTGTTACTGATGGTAGGCTTAGTTACTTTGGTCCCAGCTCTCTGCAGGTCATTCACTAGGTCCCCCCGTGTGGTTCTGGGATTTTTGCTCACCGTTCTTGTGATCATTTTGACCCCACGGGGTGAGATCTTGCGTGGCGCCCCAGATCGAGGGAGATTATCAGTGGTCTTGTATGTCTTCCATTTCCTAATAATTGCTCCCACAGTTGATTTCTTCAAACCAAGCTGCTTACCTATTGCAGATTCAGTGTTCCCAGCCTGGTGCAGGTCTACAATTTTGTTTCTGGTGTCCTTTGACAGCTCTTTGGTCTTGGCCATAGTGGAATTTGGAGTGTGACTGTTTGATGTTGTGGACAGGTGTCTTTTATACTGATAACAAGTTCAAACAGGTGCCATTAATACAGGTAACGAGTGGAGGACAGAGGAGCCTCTTAAAGAAGAAGTTACAGGTCTGTGAGAGCCAGAAATCTTGCTTGTTTGTAGGTGACAAAATACTTATTTTCCACCATAATTTGAAAATAAATTCATAAAAAATCCTACAATGTGATTTTCTGGATTTATTTTAAAATTTGTCTGTCATAGTTGAAGTGTACCTATGATGAAAATTAGGCCTCTCTCATCTTTTTAAGTGGGAGAACTTGCACAATTGGTGGCTGACTAAATACTTTTTTGCCCCATTGTATATGCGTTTGTACAATGGGTGTGAAGTCAATTAAGATTATTGCTACCTTAAATTAACTTTAATCTCATTTTAATGGGAACATCAATGTGACAACAATTTGATATGACAAAATATGACTGTAGTCATTGTGATCCGTGTGATTTAAAGATAAATTATGGAAGTTTAGTTGCTTATTGTTTACGTAAAAACAAATATTTGACGTGTGTGTTTGTGTGTTTGTGTCGTACTTGCTGTCCAGGGTGTTGAGGAACAGGCTGTGTACGACCTTCCTCTCCTCAGCAGTAGGGGCCACCTTTAGTAGAGACGCTGTACTCAGCTCTATACGACGCGTCTTATTGACTGGAGGGGGACACACACACAGTAAATAACACAAACACACACACACAGTAAATAACACAAACACAAACACACAGTAAATAACACAAACACACACACACAGTAAATAACACAAACACAAACAGTAAATAACACAAACACACAGTAAATAACACAAACACAAAGTAAATAACACAAACACAAACACACAGTAAATAACACAAACACACAGTAAATAACACAAACACAAACACACAGTAAATAACACAAACACACAGTAAATAACACAAACACAAACACACAGTAAATAACACAAACACAATAAATAACACAAACACACACACACAGTAAATAACACAAACACAGTAATATATACACATAATGATGTAGTGTGTCTTACTCTCTCCCTGGTAAAACAGTTTCTCCTCCTCAATTCCCTCTGGCTTCAGAGGGTTAACAAACGCTGCCCTGAGAGAGACAGAAACCGACAGAGAAATAGAGACATCAGTCATGGATGGATATGGTGGATGGTTGGTTGAATGGATGGATGATTGGATGGATGTTGTATACCTCTTGTTCTCAGGGTCTCTGGCCACCATAACAAACGTAGCATCCAGAACTGGAGTGTAGGCCCCACCGTGGTACTGTGCATACACACAGACATAACATCACTATTGTGGACATTAGTATATTACTGTGTGTGTGCGCGTGCGTGTATACCTGAGACATGTGCATCTTGGCTTCAATGGAGGTCTTCCCCACCCAGGTCACGTGACCAGTGAACTTGATGTCACAGTCAGGGTGGATGATTTGTTTCCTCATGTCTGTGACATCACATACAGGGGAAATAAGCCACAACTACAAAACTGCAACAGTAACAAACAATATATATTCAATGACACTAGGAAAAAAGTGTCCCTGGATTAGATTTGAGGAACACTGCACTGGTCTATACGGTACACCCTGGTGTTGTACCAGGACTGCTAGGTGTCATACCTATCTTATCCACCAGGGCAGTGACGATGGACAGAGGAGATCTTTGAAGTGTCTTGTTATGGGTGTGAGAGTAACAGATCAACACTAAGGGGGGAAAGAGAGACAAAGAGAGAGAAAGAGAATGGTAAAACCAGTGTAATACCATGCACCAGTGTGTTGTTGAGGTGATGATGTCGGCAGGTTGGCGGGTTAGAGCGTTGGGCCAGTAACCGAAAGGTTGCTAGATCGAATCCCAGAGCTGACAAGGTAAAAATCTGCCGTTCTGCCCCTGAACAAGGCAGTTAACCCACTGTTCTCCGGTAGGCCGTCATTGTAAATAAGAATTTGTTCTTAACTGACTTGCCTAGTTAAAGGTTAAAATAAAATAAAATGGTCATATGGTCATACCTGCTAGACTGTCCAGATCCTCCAGGATACGGCCAAACCTGGAATAGAGACAACAGACAGAGGGGGGAAGGAAGTGTGTGTGTGTGTGTTTGAGAAGAATGTGTGAGTGTGTATCTGTATCTGTTACCTGACACCTTTGAGGTAGTTGAGGTATTTCTCTCTAAGGGTAGGGTCTGTGCCCAGGGGAAGGTGGGCCTCTATGTAGCTGTCCTTCATCCTGCGGACAGGAAGCTCATCCTGAGAACCAGCCAGCTGATTGGCCAATGACAAACGGTCAGCTAGCGCCTGCTGGTGGTCTCTACAGGATGGGAGATAGCGAGAGATACATCAGGAATGAGCTGTGAGTTTAACAAGGTCATACACATCTATAACAAGTAAACACAGGCCTTCCTGTCATATTATCAATATCTCAATACAAAGTAGCTTCACTGGTTCTGTTACCGTACCTCCAGTTAGTAGACGCTCCCACAATCTCTCTCAGCCTGTTGCGCACTGAAAAACAACCACACAGTTGATCAGCTCTCAGTGTGTGTGTGTGTGTGTGTTTGTACTGATTCTGTGCTCAGAACAGAATGTGCAATGGGAATCATATGATCTCAGACAGAATGACAGCAGCAAGCTACAGAGTACTAGTGAGGTCTGGGTAGGATACACAATATCAGCTCCACTGTTGTTCCAGCTAGCACATGGAGCCACTGAGTGGCTTTTCGCTGCAGCTCGAGGGTGTACGCGCAATGTGGAGAAATCACTAGTCCACTGACAACGTAATAAGGTGTCATTTGAGATTTGCCTATTGATCTGTGGCCCACCTGACTGGCATCGCTGTGATGTCATAATGTTGAGACGATATGAAACAAGACACTTGAGAGAGAGAGACGACCAAGACAGGTCCGTATACTATAGAATAGGGTACAGCAGCATCGTTAAGAGGTGCCCGCCACTGCCACAGGCCAGGGGTGCATTCATAGTTCAGTCTGTAAGAAATGGAAGAGAGAAACAAGGCCGTACAACCAGCTCAACAGACCACAGGGTGCTGGATAGAGATAGCGAAATAGAGAGAATGCGTTAAAGGCAGTGTGTTTTAGAGATGATGAACTAAAATACATGCAGGCAGGATTAAGTTGAATTTAGACTGAATTAAGTAAGTGTTTTATACAATTAGGATTCAGGGTTGGTTACCAACACACCATTGGACATTAGCAAGTGAGCATTTCCTGTGGAGAGTGGAGACACAAAACAAGTAATGGGTTAGATGTCAGGAGACTAGATGGAGTCTCAATGTCCTCTAGTCTTGTCATCATACCCAAAGAGTAGTATAAATTAAGTTCATAACAGTGAGTCAGTTAATCAATTAATCAATTAACAAACCAATATATAAATATAGATCAGTCAGTCAGTTGTATATGGCCTTACCCTCAGACATGTCCGGGGCCTTCCCCTGCAAAGACACAGGCCCCCGGGAGAACGTCCTGGTTGTCAGGGACGCCACCGACCTTAGGAACCGGAACCTGTGGAATGGAAGGAAGAAACACTGACATGTCAACACAGCAAGCCCACAACATTGACACTCAAGGTTCCAAATACTACAGATTCATTGCGTAAACCTATTAATCCATGTGTATGGGAATCCCAGATGTCAGTCAAGTCCCTGGCACATAGCCCACTGAGTTTGGACAGCACATTACAGCACAGTACAGAACAGCACAGTGGACCTCAGTACAGTAGAGTTCACAACTCAATCACTGGTTGAAGAGTGTTTTCTGCCCCTCCCAAAATATTGCATTTGTAGATAACTGGCCCTCTTTCTGGGACTCCCCCACAAACAGGACCAAGCCCTGCCTGCTGAGGAGTGACGGACTCCATCCAAGCTGGAGGGGTGCTCTCATCTATCAACATTGACAGGGCTCTGCCAGCCTGCAAGCTAAGTGGAGTCTGCCACTATCACTGTCAGTGTAGTCAGCTCAGCTTTCCCGCTGAGACCGTGTCTGTGCCTCGATCTAGGTCGGGCTGAACTAAAAACATGGCAGCGTACACCTTAGCAATCTCACTGGAGTAAAGACCTCCTCCATTCCTGTCATTATTGAAAGAGATTGTGATAATATCTCACATCCCAAAATATAACTACTTCATGTTAGATCCCTCACTTCCAAGGCAGTCATCGTCAATGAACTAATCACTGATCATAACCTTGATGTGACTGACTGAAACATGGCTCAAGCCTGATTTATTTACTGTGTTAAATGAGGCCTCTCCTCCTGGTTACATTGGTGACCATATCTCCGTGCATCCCGCAAAGGTGTTGCTAACATTTACAACAGCAAACTTCAATTTACCCTTTTTTTTTCTCCATCTTTTGAGCTTCTAGTCATAAAATCTATGCAGCATACTCAATAACGTTTTATAGCTACTGTTTACAGGCATCCTGGGCCATATACAGCGTTCCTCACTGAGTTCTCTGAATTCCTATCAGACCTTGTAGTCATGGCGAATAATATTCACATTTTTGGTGACTTCAATATTCACATGGAAAAGGTCACAGATGCACTCAAAGGCTTTCGGAGCCATCATCGACTCAGTGGGTTTTGTACAACATTTCTCCAGACCTACGCATTGCCACAGTCATACCCTGGATCTAAACTCAGCAACAACAACAAAAAACTCCCCTTTTCAGGACCCCATCTTTCAAAGATAATCCAAATAACTTCACAGATCTTCAATGTAAAGGGTTTAAACACTGTTTCCCATGCTTGTTCAATGAACCATAAACAATTAATGAACATTCACCTGTGGAACGGTCGTTAAGACACTAACAGCTTACAGACGGTAGGCAATTAAGGTCACAGTTATGAAAACTTAGGACACTAAAGAGGCCTTTCAACTGACTCTGAAAAACACCAAAAGAAAGATGCCCAGGGTCCCTGCTCATCTGCATGAACGTGCCTTAGGCATGCTGCAAGGAGGCATGAGGACTGCAGATGTGTCGGTGGGCAATAAATTGCAGTGTCGGTACGGTGAGATGCCTAAGACAGGATCGTGGCAGACCCCGTGTAACACCTGCACAGGATCGGTACAGCCGAACATCACACCTGCGGGACAGGTACAGGATGGCAACAACTGCCCGAGTTACACCAGGAAAGCACAATCCCTCCATTGGTGCTCAGACTGTCCGTAATAGGCTGAGAAAGGCTGGACTGAGGGCATGTAGGCCTGTTGTAAGGCAGGTCCTCACCAGACATCACCGGCAACGTCACCCATGGGCACAAACCCACCGTCGCTGGACCAGACAGGACTGGCAAAAAGTGCTCTTCAATGACGAGTCGCGGTTTTGTCTCACCATGGGTGATGGTCGGATTCGCGTTTATCGTCGAAGGAATGAGCGTTACACCGAGGCCTGTACTCTGGAGCGGGATCGATATGGAGGTGGAGGGTCCGTTATGTTCTGGAGCGGTGTGTCACAGCATCATCGGACTGAGCTTGTTGTCATTGCAGGCAATCTCAACGCTGTGCGTTACTAGGAAGACATCCTCCTCCCTCATGTGGCACCCTTCCTGCAGGCTCATCCTGACATGACCCTCCAGCATGACAATGCCACCAGCCATACTGCTCGTTCTGTGAGTGATTTCCTGCAAGACAGGAATGTCAGTGTTCTGCCATGCCCAGCGAAGAGCCCGGATCTCAATTCCATTGAGCACGTCTGGGACCTGTTGGATCGGAGGGTGAGGGTTAGGGCCATTCTACCCAGAAATGTCCGGGAACTTGCAGGTGCCTTGGTGAAAGAGTGGGGTAACATCTCACAGCAAGAATTGGCAATCTGGTGCAATCCATGAGGAGATGCATTGCAGTACGTAATGCAGCTGGTGGCCACACCAGATACTGACTGTTACTTTTGATTTTGACCCCCCCCCCTTTATTCAGGGACACATTATTCCATTTCTGTTAGTCACATGTCTGTGGAAATTGTTCAGTTTATGTCTTAGTTGTTGAATTTTGTTATGTTCATACAAATATTTATAATGTTAAATTTGCTGAAAATAAACGCAGTTGACAGCTCCCTGGTATACAGAAAATACCCGAGCCATGAAGCAAGCTTCCTGAAAATTGGAACGGAAATGGCGCTCCATGATACTGGAAGCCTTCCAAGCTAGTCGGAATATGTAATATCGAAGAGTCCTCACTGCTGCTCGATCAGCCTACTTTTCCAACCTAATTGAGAAAAAAAAAATGCTAAATGTATTTTTGATACTGTCGCCAAGCTAACTTGGTCTTTACTACGGCAGTTTTGAATTCATATAGAGAACAAATTCTTATTTACAATGACGGCCTACCGGGGAACAGTGGGTTAACTGCCTTGTTCAGGGGCAGAACGACAGATTTTTACTAGAGGTCGACCAATTATGATTTTTCAATGCCGATACCGATTATTGGAGGACCCCAAAAAAAGCCGATACCGATTAATCGGACGATTTTTGTATACACTGCTCAAAAAAATAAAGGGAACACTAAAATAACACATCCTAGATCTGAATGAATGAAATATTCTTATTAAATACTTTTTTCTTTACATAGTTGAATGTGCTGACAACAAAATCACACAAAAATGATCAATGGAAATCTAATTTATCAACCCATGGAGGTCTGGATTTGGAGTGACACTCAAAATTGAAGTGGAAGGATCTCCTCCCAGACCTGGACTAAAGCATCCGCCAACTCCTGGACAGTCTGTGGTGCAACGTGGCGTTGGTGGATGGAGCGAGACATGATGTCCCAGATGTGCTCAATTGGATTCAGGTCTGGGAAACGGGCGGGCCAGTCGATAGCATCAATGCCTTCCTCTTGCAGGAACTGCTGACACACTCCAGCCACGAGGTCTAACATTGTCTTGCATTAGGAGGAACCCAGGGCCAACCACACCAGCATATGGTCTCACAAGGGGTCTGAGGATCTCATCTCGGTACCTAATGGCAGTCAGGCTACCTCTGGCGATCACATGGAGGACTGTGCGGCCCCCCAAAGAAATGCCACCCCACACCATGACTGACCCACCGCCAAACCGGTCATGCTGGAGGATGTTGCAGGCAGCAGAACGTTCTCCATGGCGTCTCCAGACTCTGTCACGTCTGTCACATGTGCTCAGTGTGAACTTGCTTTCATCTGTGAAGAGCACAGGGCGCCAGTGGCCAATTTGCCAATCTTGGTGTTCTCTGGCAAATGCCAAAAGTCCTGCACGGTGTTGGGCTGTAAGCACAACTCCCACCTGTGGACGTCGGGCCCTCATACCACCCTCATGGTGTCTGTTTCTGACCATTTGAGCAGACACATGCACATTTGTGGCCTGCTGGAGGTCATTTTGCAGGGCTCTGGCAGTGCTCCTCCTGCTCCTCCTTGCACAAAGGCGGAGATAGCAGTCCTGCTGCTGGGTTGTTGCCCTCCTACGGCCTCCTCCACATCTCCTGATGTACTGGCCTGTCTCCTGGTAGCGCCTCCATGCTCTGGACACTACGCTGACAGACACAGCAAACCTTCTTGCCACAGCTCGCATTGATGTCCCATCCTGGATGAGCTGCACTACCTGAGCCACTTGTGTGGGTTGTAGACTCCGTCTCATGCTACCACTAGAGTGAAAGCACCTCCAGCATTCAAAAGTGACCAAAACATCAGCCAGGAAGAATAGGAACTGAGAAGTGGTCTGTGGTCACCACCTGCAGAACCACTCCTTTATTGGGGGTGTCTTGCTAATTGCCCATCATTTCCACCTGTTGTCTATTCCATTTGCACAACTGCATATGACATTTATTGTCAATCAGTGTTGCTTCCTAAGTGGGCAGTTTGATTTCACAGAAGTGTGATTGACTTAGAGTTACATTGTGTTGTTTAAGTGTTCCCTTTATTTTTTTGAGCAGTATATATATATATATATATATATTTTGTAATTACCGATTGTTATGAAAACTTGAAAATCGGCCCTAATTAAATCGGCCATTCCGATTAATCGGTCGACCTCTAATTTTTACCTTGTTAGCTCGGGGATTTGATCCAGCAACCTTTCGGTTACTGGCCCAACGCTCTAACCATTAGGCTACCTGCTACCCCATTCATGAACGTCTTCATGATCATTAGAAAGCAAATGACAGACTCCTCTTTGAATCGGCATATTACTCCAAAACGCAGTTGTCCTGAGTCTGCACAGAACTGCCAGGACCTAAGGTCAATGGAGACACTCAAGTTATTTAATCCTGTATCTCTCGACACATTCACGAAAATAGTCATGGCCTGTAAGCCTTCCAGCTGCCTACTACTGAAAGAGCTACTTCCTGTGCTTGGCCTTCCTATGTTGAACATAATAAATGTCTCCCTATCCTCTGGATGTGTACCAAACTCACTAAAAGTGGCAGTAATAATGCCACTCTTGAAAAAGTCAAACTTTGACCCAGATTTTTATTTTATTTTTAATTTTAAAATTGGCCTCTCAATTTTGGGGGAAAAAGATGTTGCCTTCCTGAAGACAAATAACATATACGAAACTCTCCACTCTACCAAACCTGCTGTCGCAACCTCTGAATGCTCGGAAAAGAAAAGCCAACTAACATTTACTCCTGAGGTGTTGACCTGTTGCACCCTCTACAACCACTGTGATTATTATTTGACCCTGATGGTCATCTATGAATGTTTGAACATCTTGAAGAACGATCTGGCCTTAATGACCATGTACTCTTATAATCTTCACATGGCAAAGCCAGAAGAGGACTGGACAACCCTCAGAGTCTGATTCCTCTCTAGGTTTCTTCCTAGGGAGATTTTCCTAGCCACCGTGCTTCTACATCTGCATTGCTTGCTGTTGTCAGTAAGAGCCAAAAGAGGTGACATTAGCTGGAGAGAGACAGGGAGAGAGAGAGGAAGGGGTTGTCTGGACTGTTTTTACACTATTGCTTTGACCACCACGCATCAGAAAGAGAAAGAAAACCATTATGCTATGAGCTGAACATAACAATACGCCAGTGGAAGGAGACCCTATGAGCTGAACATAACAATACGCCAGTGGAAGGAGACCCTATGAGCTGAACATAACAATACGCCAGTGGAAGGAGACCCTATGAGCTGAACATAACAATACGCCAGTGGAAGGAGACCCTATGAGCTGAACATAACAATACGCCAGTGGAAGGAGACCCTATGAGCTGAACATAACAATACGCCAGTGGAAGGAGACCCTATGAGCTGAACATAACAATACGCCAGTGGAAGGAGACCCTATGAGCTGAACATAACAATACGCCAGTGGAAGGAGACCCTATGAGCTGAACATAACAATACGCCAGTGGAAGGAGACCCTAGAGCTGAGGAGACCCTATGAAACATAACAATACGCCAGTGGAAGGAGACCCTATGAGCTGAACATAACAATACGCCAGTGGAAGGAGACCCTATGAACATAACAATACGCCAGTGGAAGGAGACCCTATGAGCTGAACATAACAATACGCTGAAGGAGACCCTATGAGCTGAACATAACAATACGCCAGTGGAAGGAGACCCTGAGCTGAACATAACAATACGCCAGAGCTGAAACATAACAATACGAACCAGTGGAAGGAGACCCTATGAGCTGAACATAACAATACGCCAGTGGAAGGAGACCCTATGAGCTGAGCTGAACATAACAATACGCCAGTGGAAGGAGACCCTATGAGCTGAACATAACAATACCCTATGAGCTGAACATAACAATACGCAGTGGAAGGAGACCCTATGAGCTGAACATAACAATACGCCAGTGGAAGGAACATAATATACCAGTGGATAAACATATACTGAACATAATATACCAGTGGAAGGAGACCCTATGAGCTGAACATAATATACCAGTGGAAGGAGACCCTATGAGCTGAACATAATATACCAGTGGAAGGAGACCCTATGAGCTGAACATAACAATATACCAGTGGAAGGAGACCCTATGAGCTGAACATAACAATATACCAGTGGAAGGAGACCCTATGAGCTGAACATAATATACCAGTGGAAGGAGACCCTATGAGCTGAACATAACAATATACCAGTGGAAGGAGACCCTATACCAGTGGAAGGAGACCCTATGAGCTGAACATAATATACCAGTGGAAGGAGACCATAATATACCAGTGGAAGGAGACCCTATGAGCTGAACATAACAATACGCCAGTGGAAGGAGACCCTATGAGCTGAACATAACAATACACCAGTGGAAGGGAGGAGTAGAATTCAGTTGCAGTCATTCTGTTACTGATTTTTTGGTCACTGTTAAAGATTTGGTAACACATTTATTAAGTGATTGAAATGTGTCAATCATAAACCAAATGATCAGTAAAAAATAAAAACAATAGGTAATTGGTAGGTCTACCTTTACCTGTTACTTCTGTGAACTTATATTATCCTCCCTCCTCGTGAGGGAGAGAAATGCGAAAATATCTTAAAGATATGTGGGTTTTTGTTAACAGAATGACAAGAATGGCGCCGGAAGAAATGGCAGCAGTTTTACGGCCGACCAACCAATTGTGCTATTATGTGTTTTTTTGCGTTATTTGTAACTTATTTTGTACATAATGTTTCTGCCACCGTATCTTATGGCAAAAAAGAGCTTCTGGACATCAGGACAGCGATCACTCACCTCGGATTAGACAAATATTTTTTCTTCAACAAACAAGACATCCTCCAAACACCCGGCAGGGCCGACATCCACGTTATTTGCAAGAGGAAGCGACGCAGGTACAGAGGACAAAGAGCCGGATGCCTGGTCAGGACCCGAAAAAGGTCCTGATTGACGACATGGATATTCAGCTAGCGGAACACACGCTGAACTGGCAAGATAGAACAGCGCACTCCGATAAGACGAGAGGGGCGGTCTGTGCATGTTTGTAAACAACAGCTGGTGCATGAAATCTAAGGAAGTCTCTAGATTTTGCTCACCTGAAGTAGAGTATATTGTTATAAATTGCAGGCCACACTACTTGCCTAGAGAGTTTTCAGCTATACTTCCAGAGGCACCGCTCCTAGTGGCCTGGAGACTTTAATGCAGGAAAACTTTAATCAGTTCTACCAAATTTCCATCAACATGTTAAATGTGCAACCAGAAGGAAAGAAACTCTAGACCACTTTACTCCACACACAGAGACGCATACAAAGCTCTCCCTCGCCCTCCATTTGGCAAATCTGACCACAACTCTATCCTCCTGATTCCTGCTTACAAGCAAAAATTAAAGCAGGAAGCACCAGTCACTCGGTCTATAAAAAAGTGGTCAGATGAAGCAGATGCTAAACTACAGGACTGTTTTTCTATCACAGACTGGAACATGTTCCGGGATTCTTCCGATGGCATTGAGGACGGCACATCAGTCACTGGCTTCATCAATAAGTGCATCGAGGACGTCGTTCCCACAGTGACTGTACGTACATACCTCAACCAGAAGCCATGGATTACAGGCAACATTCGCACTGAGCTAAAGGGTAGAGCTGCCGCTTTCAAGGTGCGGGACTCTAACCCGGAAGTTTTCAAAAAATCCTGCTATGCCCTGCGACGAACCATCAAACAGGCAAAGCGTCAATACAGGGCTAAGATTGAATCATACTACACCAGCTCCGATGCTCATCTTATGTGTCAGGGCTTGCAAACTATTACAGACTACAAAGGGAAGCACAGTCGCGAGCTGCCCAGTGACACAAGCCTACCAGACGAGATAAATCACTTCTATGCTCGCTTCGAGGCAAGCAACAGAGGCATGCATGAGAGCAGCAGCTGTTCCAGGCAACTGTGTGATCATGCTCTCTGTAGCCGACGTGAGCAAGACCTTTAAACAGGTCAACATACACAAGGCTGCAGGGCCAGATGGATTACCATGACGTGTGCTTCGGGCATGTGCTGACCAACTGGCAGGTGTCTTCACTGACATTTTCAACATTTCCCTGATTAAGTCTGTAATACCAACATGTTTCAAGCAGACCACCATAGTCACTGTGCCCAACAACACAAAGGCAACCTGCCTAAATGACTACAGACCTGTAGCACTTACGTCCATAGCCATGAAGTGCTTTGAAAGGTTGGTAATGGCTCAAATCAACACCATTATCCCAGAAACCCTAGACCCACTCCAATTTGCATACAGCCCAAACAGATCCACAGATGATGCAATCTCTATTGCACTCCACACTGCCCTTTCCCACCTGGACAAAATTAACACTTACATGAGAATGCTATTCATTGACTACAGCTCAGCGTTCAACACCATAGTGCCCTCAAAGCTCATTACTAAGCTAAGGATCCTGGGACTAAACACCTCCCTCTGCAACTGGATCCTGGACTTCCTAACGGGCCGCCCCCAGGTGGTGAGTGTAGGTAACAACACATCTGCCAAGCTGATCCTCAACACTGGAGCTCCCCAGGGGAGGTAGTATTGCAAGTGTAACAGTATAGCTTCCGTCCCTCTCCTCACTCCTCCCTGGGCTCGAACCAGCAACAAAACGACAACAGCCACCATCGAAGCAGCATTACCCATGCAGAGCAAGGGGAACAACCACTCCAAGGCGGTTGTTCCCCTTGGTACGGTATCGGCAAATCATAATCGGTCGACCTCTAATATGGACAGGAGTCTGCCTTTCCAAATCCTGTCCAATCAATTTAACTTACCACAGGCAGACTCCAATCAAGTTGTAGAAACATCTCAAGGATGATCAATGGAAACAGGATGCACCTGAGCTCAATTTCAAGTCTCATAGCAAAGGGTCTCAATACTTATGTAAATAAGGTATTTCTGTTTTTATATTGTTATTACATTTGCAAACATTTCTAAAAACCTGTTTTCGCTTTGTCATTATGGGCTATTGTGTGTAGATTGAGGGGGGAAATTATTTAATCAACTTTAGAATAAGGCTGTAGCGTAACAAAATGTGGAAAAGGGTAAGGGGTCTGAATACTTTCCCAAATGCACTGTATGTAAACCACGTCCCTCTGAAAACATACCTTCTCTGATGTTGGAACTTATTAAATTAGGTAAGAGAATATCATGATAGCATTGGTGTATTAAAATAAGAGTTAGGGTGATGTCACCCTATTCCCTTAATGATCCAGGCTCCTGAATCCTATTCCCTTCATGATCCAGGCTCCTGAATCCTATTCCCTTAATGATCCAGGCTCCTGAATCCTATTCCCTTAATGATCCAGGCTCCTGAATCCTATTCCCTTAATGATCCAGGCTCCTGAATCCTATTCCCTTAATGATCCAGGCTCCTGAATCCTATTCCCTTAATGATCCAGGCTCCTGAATCCTATTCCCTTAATGATCCAGGCTCCTGAATCATACTCCCTTAATGATCCAGGCTCCTGAATCCTATTCCCTTAATGATCCAGGCTCCTGAATCCTATTCCCTTCATGATCCAGGCTCCTGAATCCTATTCCCTTCATGATCCAGGCTCCTGAATCCTATTCCCTTAATGATCCAGGCTCCTGAATCCTATTCCCTTAATGATCCAGGCTCCTGAATCCTATTCCCTTAATGATCCAGGCTCCTGAATCCTATTCCCTTAATGATCCAGGCTCCTGAATCCTATTCCCTTAATGATCCAGGTTCCTGAATCCAAGTGTATAACATGAGGGAGGGAAGCAATAACTTTATGATCAAACTTTATCAATGTAGAAGCAACAATACTTTTTCTAACTTTGTCATCATACTTTAATCTAGTTTCATCCAAATATAATCAAATTTCACAAAAAAATTGATTTTAACTGTTCATTACCTATAAAATGATTTCTGCAAAACTTAATATAAATGATGAAATTAGTTGGCAAGGGTCTTTACAACATAGTATTTTTATACATTTCTAATAGATCTTTTCTAAGACCTCTTTTCCATATGTTTGACCAGAAATCAAAGCCTTTGCATATTACACATTTTTGGGATGATGAAAAATTATTAGAAAATGCATATATGCCTTTTTTCACAAACATACTCAGCGTTCATTTTACACCAATTTTTATACGCTCCTTTGAACTTCACGTTAGAGCTCATGGTGTTTTTTATTTTATTTATTTTTTTACAAAGAAATACCTTTTAGCTAGCTAACGCTACTACATTACCAAACTATCGTTAGCTAACTAGCTTTACCATTTCTGTGAAATCGACTGGTTTAGCTAGCTCTT
This sequence comes from Oncorhynchus nerka, assembly GCF_034236695.1. NCBI lineage: Eukaryota > Metazoa > Chordata > Actinopteri > Salmoniformes > Salmonidae > Oncorhynchus > Oncorhynchus nerka. Next base: position 19,793,895 of record NC_088417.1, on the reverse strand, counting down.
CTACACCCTCACACTCACCTCGGTGACAGCATTTCCGTGTGCTATATGAAGATGTTTGAGAAGTTAGCTGAATTTGCTAAATACCGAAATACAACTACAAAACGGGGGGACAGATTAAGCTAATTATACAAAGAGTGACAACACTGAAATTGTAGATGATTTCCTGTGGACATTTGCCCTTGCCTGTACGTACCGTATTACTAAAAACAAGGGCGCAATTATTTTGCGGATATAATGGATGGCGTAAATGCGTTCATCAATTCACTCTCAAATTCATAGACAGAGCTATGGATGCAAGGACTTACCATTAAAGATATGTTTTATTTTGTTTTAAGCATTGAGGCTATGTTTGTTAACAATTGTTTAAAAAACAATGGAGAAAAATAAGCTTATATTTTGGGTTGTGATGGGGTACCAGTTTAACTTAAAGCTCATGAGGCATTTATAAGTTATATTCTGCTAGAATCAATGGGTATATTCCATATATATTACTTAAACGTTCAAAAATGTATGTACAAATGGCAGATTGCCCCTTTAACCTCCCTGTATGTGAGTGAATATGGCCTCCGCCAAGAGGTCTGCAACTTTATGGCACAGCTTCCCTGTAACTGCAGTGCCACTGATTCAAGCCCCTCTGTCTCTTCTCCTTTAGATAGGGCCCAGTTTGAGAGGAACATTAGACCTCTGTTGGCTCCGTCACATACTTTATTTGTTATTACCATTTACAGCTCCTCATTATGCCTGCATCATGATGAGGCCTTTGTCATTAATAGTAGTATTCCACATTCAATTAGCTATTCCGGGCTGTAACATGGAAAACCCCACATTCCAATCCACACTCTCACCTGTGAGGGTCAGTGGAGGAGGGGCTGGGGGGCAAGATGAGAGAGAACAAAGTTGTTAGATTTCTGAAGAGAGTTCTAATTTTACTGCCCCCACTACAATAACCCTGAAGAAGGCACAGTGATGCCGAAACGTTGGTGATTTACCCAATAAATTACTACGAGTTTTTATATAGAGTGTGCGACTCTCTGTTATTTTTATACCCACAACAAACATATTTAAATATATGTAATTTTGTCCTTGAAACATTTAATTGAAATACTGTAGAATTCCATTCATTCCTATGGAGGACTGTTACTAGCACCAGCAATCCAGGGTCTATATAAAAGTAACTGGTCGTGCTGCACTGGCTACAATCCAGTAATTACTGGATTGGCTACTGAGCCTGTTATTTCGGCCATTCCACTGTAGTCTTGGCCTGTGCAAAATCTATGTAACCAATTTCTGTAGATATTTATACTCAATACATTATGTAGAATTCCACTATGTATACATAGTTAAAGACATTTAAAGAAAAAAGTGCTAAAGTACAGACTAGGCTAGATGCAGTGAAAAAATATAATGTGCACCTGTTATAACTTCTACTTTTAAAAATCCACCTCTCTAAAAACAAGTCTCTCACCGTTGCCGCCTGCTATAGACCACCCTCTGCCCCCAGCTGTGCTCTGGACACCATATGTGAACTGATTGCCCCCCATCTATCTTCAGAGCTCGTGCTGCTAGGCGACCTAAACTGGAACATGCTTAACACCCCAGCCATCCTACAATCTAAACTTGATGCCCTCAATCTCACACAAATTATCAATGAACCTACCAGGTACCCCCCCAAAGCCTTAAACACGGGCACCCTCATAGATATCATCCTAACCAACTTCCCCTCTAAATACACCTCTGCTGTCTTCAACCAAGATCTCAGCGATCACTGCCTCATTGCCTGCATCCGTAATGGGTCAGCGGTCAAACGACCTCCACTCATCACTGTAAAACGCTCCCTGAAACACTTCAGCGAGCAGGCCTTTCTAATCGACCTGGCCGGGGTGTCCTGGAAGGATATTGATCTCATCCCGTCAGTAGAGGATGCCTGGATATTTTTTTTAAATGCCTTCCTAACAATCTTAAATAAACATGCCCCATTCAAGAAAATTAGAACCAGGAACAGATATAGCCCTTGGTTCTTCCCAGACCTGACTGCCCTTAACCAACACAAAAACATCCTATGGCATTCTGCATTAGCATCGAACAGCCCCCGTGATATGCAGCTGTTCAGGGAAGCTAGAAACCGTTATACACAGGCAGTTAGAAAAGCCAAGGCTAGCTTTTTCAAGCAGAAATTTGCTTCCTGCAACACTAACTCTAAAAAGTTCTGGGACACTGTAAAGTCCATGGAGAATAAGAACACCTCCTCCCAGCTACCCACTGCACTGAAGATAGGAAACACTGTCACCACTGATAAATCCACCATAATTGAGAATTTCAATAAGCATTTTTCTACGGCTGGCCATGCTTTCCACCTGGCAACTCCTACCCCGGTCAACAGCACTGCACCCCCAACAGCAACTCGCCCAAGCCTTCCCCATTTCTCCTTCTCCCAAATTCATTCAGCTGAAGTTCTGAAAGAGCTGAAAAATCTGGACCCCTACAAATCAGCCGGGCTAGACAATCTGGACCCTTTCTTTCTAAAATTATCTGCCGAAATTGTTGCCACCCCTATTACTAGCCTGTTCAACCTCTCTTTCGTGTCATCTGAGATTCCCAAAGATTGGAAAGCAGCTGCAGTCATCCCCCTCTTCAAAGGGGGGGACACTCTTGACCCAAACTGCTACAGACCTATATCTATCCTACCATGCCTTTCTAAGGTCTTCGAAAGCCAAGTCAACAAACAGATTACCGACCATTTCGAATCTCACCATACCTTCTCTGCTATGCAATCTGGTTTCAGAGCTGGTCATGGGTGCACCTCAGCCACGCTCAAGGTCCTAAACGATATCTTAACCGCCATCGATAAGAAACATTACTGTGCAGCCGTATTCATTGATCTGGCCAAGGCTCCTACCCGCCTGTCCAACATCACTACTCTGGACGGCTCTGACTTAGAATACGTGGACAACTACAAATACTTAGGTGTCTGGTTAGACTGTAAACTCTCCTTCCAGACCCATATCAAACATCTCCAATCCAAAGTTAAATCTAGAATTGGCTTCCTATTTCGCAACAAAGCATCCTTCACTCATGCTGCCAAACATACCCTTGTAAAATTGACCATCCTACCAATCCTCGACTTTGGCGATGTCATTTACAAAATAGCCTCCAATACCCTACTCAACAAATTGGATGCAGTCTATCACAGTGCAATCCGTTTTGTCACCAAAGCCCCATATACTACCCACCATTGCGACCTGTACGCTCTCGTTGGCTGGCCCTCGCTTCATACTCGTCGCCAAACCCACTGGCTCCATGTCATCTACAAGACCCTGCTAGGTAAAGTCCCCCTTATCTCAGCTCGCTGGTCACCATAGCATCTCCCACCTGTAGCACACGCTCCAGCAGGTATATCTCTCTAGTCACCCCCAAAACCAATTATTTCTTTGGCCGCCTCTCCTTCCAGTTCTCTGCTGCCAATGACTGGAACGAACTACAAAAATCTCTTAAATTGGAAACACTTATCTCCCTCACTAGCTTTAAGCACCAACTGTCAGAGCATTTTACAGATTACTGCACCTGTACATAGCCCACCTATAATTTAGCCCAAACAACTACCTCTTTCCCAACTGTATTTAATTAATTAATTTATTTATTTTGCTCCTTTGCACCCCATTATTTTTATTTCTACTTTGCACATTCTTCCATTGCAAAACTACCATTCCAGTGTTTTACTTGCTATATTGTATTTACTTTGCCACCATGGCCTTTTTTGCCTTTACCTCCCTTCCCACCTAATTTGCTCACATTGTATATAGACTTGTTTTTTTTACTGTATTATTGACTGTATGTGTGTTTTACTCCATGTGTAACTCTGTGTCGTTGTATGTGTCGAACTGCTTTGCTTTATCTTGGCCAGGTCGCAATTGTAAATGAGAACTTGTTCTCAACTTGCTTACCTGGTTAAATAAAGGTGAAATAAATAAATAAATAAATACATATCGTTGCCTGGCTACTCATCCACATCGCATGGAAAAATTACGTTATAGCGAGCAGCAGAATGTTTTTATTTATTTATTTATTTTACCTTTATTTTACTAGGCAAGTCAGTTAACAAATTCTTATTTTCAATGACGGCCTAGGAACAGTGGAACAGTGGGTTAACTGCCTGTTAATGGCCCTACTTCACTTGTGAGATAAATCCATTAAATTCAGGCTGACTAGTCAGGCAAGTTCTCTCTTGATCGAAGAAAACAACAGAGAAACTTGCGACGTGTCGGAGATCTTCCGTTCCAATTGGCCAGAAACTGCCGAGTTCCGGTTAACCTCCCCAACCCTCTCCGTCCGTATAAAACCGCGGTGCGAGACAAAGCACGATCCAGTCCAGCTGATCCGACCCAGATAGGTTACTGCTGCATGTAAACTCTCCCGACATAGGCGTCAGGATCCCAGACTGACTGTGGAGGTTTAAACTCCTGGGACGCGAATGAAGAAACTTCTCCTGCTTCACTTCACATACAGAGGTTTAGTGAGAAAAGGGAAAAAGAGTAAAAGAAGAAAATGGACCGTTTTAAATTGCGGAAAGCGGAACCCAAAGATGTGCCTGACATACTGCGACTCATAAAGGTAGGCCGTAAACAAAAACAACATTTGACGAGGAGAATAAATAAATGCACTGTCTAACTAGTGTTTTGCGTAGATTCACTACGCTGTTGTTTTGCGAAAGTTGTTGGAAAATATACTGAGGTATGTTTAGCCTACACTACACACCCATTTGGCCCTCGCCCTGAACGTGAGACCATTTGTTGTTGTTTTGTTATTTTGTATCCCTGCTTAAGCCTAGACGAAACCGTTTTGTTTGACTTCATTAAAAAAAACTCTGAACTTGTGTCTGAAGGTGACAAATGCCGACGATTTCCTCTGGATATCCTTCGGTATCAGTTGGCTCTGTAGTTGAATTGTTTACGTTGGCAAGGAGCCTTGTTTCCTCCGTTTGAGGTGTTCTGACCGTTGCCGGTCACCTATCTCAGTCAGTGATACACGTTCCCCATTTGACTTGCTCTTGGTTTTGAATCTGACAATTGTTTCCGCTTCTGTTTAGGAACTGGCTAAATATGAAGACATGGAAGATCAAGTGATACTGACTGAGAAAGGTGAGTCTGAATGAAACTAAAACCAGTATGTCCTGCTTACCGTGTGATTGACTGCACACAGAGCTTAAATTGCATTTATAACGTTTGTAATAACAGATCTGCTCGAGGACGGATTTGGGGACCACCCATTTTACCACTGCCTGGTGGCGGAAGACCCCAGTGAGCAGAGCAACAACAACAATGGTAAGAGATTGTGAATCTCCAACATTGCCTCTCAATGCATGTAGTTACTTTCCCTATGCCAAACATAGATCAAACCTGTAAGCCCAGTTTGTGCTGTATACAGACGCATGTCTTCAGTTATATTGTCAGTGTACACAATAACATGATATTTGATGTCTGGGAGGAGCCCAACGCCTTACTTACACTTTCTGTAAAGAGAGGTATGTAGGTTTGAAACATTGTAGCTGTACACGTCTGTCTCGCTCAGCGAGAGGCTGATGGGTACACATTGTCTTACTTCCTCTTATGGTCTGTGTGTGGGTGTCAGACACGTTTGATAAACTGCATGCATTCAATTCTCCCAACACAACCCCAAATGCAGTGGTGGTAAAAGTACTGTATTGTGAAAGTCACCCAGTAAAATAGTACTTGAGTAAAAGCAAACCAGACTGCACTATTTAAAAAAATATTTTTTACATTTACGGATAGCCAGGGGCTTTCGCCAACACTCAATTTACAAAAGAAGCATGTGTGTTTATTGAGTCCCCCAGATCAGAGGCAGTGGGGATGACCCGGGATGTTTGACCATTTTCCCTGTCCTGCTAAGCATTCAAAATGTAAAGTACGTTTGGGTGTCAGGGAAAATGTATGGAGTAAAAAGTACCTTATTTTCTTTAGGAATGTAGAGAAGTAAAATTTGAATGGAAAATATAAATAGTAAAGTACAGACACCCCCAAATACTACTTAAGTAGTACTTTAAAATATTTTTACTTAGGTACTTTACACCACTGCCCAACTGACACGTTTACACAGTTCTCTGGCCTCACTAAAACCAGACTGAGTTTAGAGCTGAAGGTTGAAGTTATCCTTAATCACAGATCTGTGATCCACAATCCCACATCCTAGCTGCTCATAACCATTTAGGGCAGAATGCTGAACTGGCCGTCATTCAGTGTTTTGGGGGTAACTCTGGTACAAGCTCTGTTGTACTACATCAGGCTTGTATTTGTGATTACTTATTTTTGTCTAGGTCCTGTGGTAATTGGCTTTGCCATGTACTACTTCACCTATGACCCCTGGATCGGCAAGCTGCTTTACCTGGAAGATTTCTTCGTCATGAAAGAGTACAGGGGTAATTACAAACACTTTCTCTCCTTCTGTCTTTCTTCCTCACTGACCTTACCAATAACCATAAACTCTCATCGTCTGTCCATTTTTACTGCTTTCCCGTTGTCTTCTCTCTTTCCACCAGGGTTTGGCATCGGCTCAGAGATCCTCAAGCTCCTCAGTCATGTGAGTAACTTAGGAGTTATTACACAGTACAAACAGTACCTGGTAGATGTCACAGTTTTTACATGGCTCTTGTCAGAATACTATTGTAGAAGTAGGTCAATGACTCAAACAGAATTCCATACTTTCTATAAAGCCCATTTCAGTGAGTTATGATTATTTGTACAAATAGCTGATTCCACTCCTGTTCTGTTTATTCCTGTTGAAATAATCAATGAATATGTATTGGGGAAAAATAAATGGTGTTGGCAGGGAAAGCTTATTTTTAGATTTGGATGGCTTTGTGTGAGGGGGGGCGGGGAAAGCTCACAATCACTGTCCGGTACGCTGACACCTGCTCTCTTCCTCTCTCCCCCTCAGACGGCGGTCAAGTCTCGCTGCAGCAGCATGCACTTCATCGTCGCCGAGGGCAACCAGGCGTCGATAGAGTTCTACAAGCGTCGTGGCGCCGCCGACCTCTCTCTGGAGGAGGGATGGAGACTCTTCAAGATAGACAAGAGCTCCCTCCTCAAGATGTCATCTGGCCCCGAAGAGTGAGCTGGCCCAGAGACACAGAAAGATGGGGATTGGAATGAGAGACTTGGGGTCGATTTCAATTCAGTTAATTATTTGCCTGTCTCTCACTTCAGCAGTGGGGTGTGTGACTACTGACAAAAGATTATTATTAGTAAAAAGGGGCATTAAACATTACTAATCACTTAATTTAGGGTTCATGAATACTTTTGTTTTAATAGATCAAGTATTTTATCTAAAGCCATCATTTTAGTAGTTGTAGTTTTTAGTTTATTCTGCCAATCAACAAACCTCAAAGCCTTTTGTGTAGGAATCCTATCTAGAACCTGAAAGGGTGTAGTGTGCTCCTTTTCCTTATGGACCAATCTAGGTAACTCATTCTAAAATATAGTGATTTGCAGTTTTAATGTGTTTATTTTTTCTGCAATTAAACGGTTCAGAGCATATTTGTGTGGTGACTGACTTTTCTAGATCAAGGAAGCCCGGGGGCTTTACAATGAAATCCCAGAATGGTGATGTCATCAGCCTTTTCCTCTCTCACCCCCTCTGTCATACTTTCTCTTCCTCTGTGAAAGGGGAATGTGTGGTCTGTTACCAGTCTATGGAGAGCAGAGGAGTGGAACACGCGCAGGCACACAAACGTTCTAGTCAGATCTTGCAGAAACCCGGGGCGTAGAAATGCATATCAATGTGAGGGTTTGTTTTTCACTGACTGAACATTCACTACAGCATTGCCTGATCAACAAACACTTTCACAACCAAACAGTGTAGTGGCCCAGTTCACAGTATACAAACACTGCATCCCGACCCTTTTCCTAGACAGATCCTCTTTACTGTAAACAGTGGCCCTTTCTCAGGGTTTTCCCCAACACTCAAACTAAACCCAGAGAAAAGGCCTAATGCTCTAATTATGAAGTTTCACAGCTCTCCTTTGTCCATTTGGCTTTTGCCAAATGTGTGTTTGAGGACAGCATTTTCAAGTTCAGTAACCCAACTAAAGGAGTGATCTTAGTCTTCCATTGTCTTTAGTGGACAGTTGTACTCTACCCTAAACCCTCATATGGACTCTGAACGCTGGTAGGAAATAGGGCAGGACAGTGCTTAATTGACTTAGTTAACGTTGATCCACGTACAGCACAGACCAATTGTAACAGGTGCGTGTTGGTGGCAGGGAAGTCAGGCGCAGGAGAATTAACTTGGTTTAAGTGCTTACAAAAACTCAAACCCAAATATACACAAATGGGTACAAAACCTGTCGCGCACCAATACATGACTAGCACAAACATACAAGGACATGCGTGGAAACAGGATTAAATACATGTAATTGATGGGATTGGAACCAGGTGTGAAGACAAAACCAATGAAAAATGGATCAGTGATGGCTAGAAGGTCGGTACTGCCAAACGCCGCCTGAGCAAGGAGGGACCGACTTCAGTGGAAATTGTGACAATATTTACATCTGAGAGAACGAGGGGGAAGGATAGGGGGTGGGGGGAAAGAGACTGCATCCTTCTCAGACTCCAGTGAGCCTCGCTGACCTTTGAACCTGCCCGTTTACTGATTGAAACCTCGGTCTCAGCCAATGGTTAATTTCTAAAGACACATCACTCCCCATGGGGTCTTTATCCAACCCTTTATAAACTAACAATGTTCTATTCTGGTACACACGTGTGTTGATCACTTGGTTGCATAAATACAGGCATTGTCACACCTCCCACGGCGTCAAGGTTGAGTGTCAAGTCACACCAACTGACCTACCCTACTAACTTGCTCACCCTCACTGCAGAGGGAAGCTGGAGTCTACTTCAAAACAACTGCAGTGATCATTTGGTCAGGGTTACAGCAGATTGTTTGTAGAGTGTTAGCCTGGTCCCATCATTAAGGGTTGGTAGAGGAGTTGCCTAAAGCACATCTTGATGTGGGGCCAGCCTGGAGTTGCAGATGAACAGCTTCCTCTCTTTTTTCTCCTTATGTAAGTTTTATGGGGTGGGAACAGTCCCTGTTTGAACAACTAATTCCACACGTAAAAAAAGCCTTCAGACATGACCAGAATACACTTTCAGTGAGAATGTAAGTTTATTAGCAATAACACACTCACAATCAGATATGAGATTAATTTATTAGGACTATTTCTCTGTTCCTAGAAAGTAGATTTCTGGGGGTGGACAATCAATACAAAAACAAACAAAATTTGAAACACAAAATACATACACAATGCTCAAATAAAATCTTCAACGTTTGATATAATGTATGTACTGTGCACTCTGCAGTGGATCCTTGATGGGGGGGATGTCTCTGGAAATAAATACATAAATAGCTAAACAAAATACTATGAGCATTAAGATTTGGCTAGACATAAACATTCAATTGAGGTCAGAGGACAGCTGACAGGAGTCGAGGGTGTCAGTTGGCATGGTTAGTTGGGATGGTAACAGAGCAGGAGGAAATGGGATGTATCATGTTACAGGAGAGACAGATGTATGGGGGGGTGTTGTGTGTGTGCCTGTGTTTGTAGTCCACGGAGGCGCTGTGTATAAAGGGGTGTTGAATGTGTATTCTATCCACAGGTACAGACCTACATGGTTGATTTCACCTCTAGTAATCCAGGTCATGTCATTGAAAACAAATAGTATTTTACAACAACAACCTGGTTATCAATTGGTTGTTCAAACTACCCAAAACCAATTTAGGCATAGATGATGGTAATAACAGTTACAGCAGGCTCTCAGCACCGGTGGGTGTGATGACATGCTATAATATCCTCAAAGTATATGAACATCTAGTTCCAAAATTCAAATAAGGGAGAGTGGGTTAAGTTGAGCCACTCATACATAAAATTAATAATTTGACCAAATATTTAGGAAGAGGTTATCATTTCATGGAGTCTGTGAAGGAAGAAATCAGATGGAAAAAGTGGACCGCAAGGGAGGTCCAAAAAAAAGTATAATATATTGTGTTAGAGCAGGGTTATTCAACTCTTAGCCTACAAGGTCTGGAGCCTGCTGGTTTCCTGTTCTACCTGATAATTAATTACACCCACCTGGTGTCCCAGATCTAAATCAGTCCTTGATTAAAGGGGAACAATGAAGAAAAAAAATGCAGTGGAACTGGCTTCAGTGTTTAAAAAAAAGTACAAAGTGTTGCTTCAAATGCCTGTGTGCTTCAAATGATTAAAAGACAAAAGAGATTGTGATTGTGTTGAATTGTGTTTGGGAAATAAAGATAGACATGGTTTTAAAAAGGTAGTGGTAATATTTCATCCAAGATACCACTTTTTTTGGACAACTATGTTGTCAAACTAATGTTTAAATGAATCGGGATACACAACATCCTGAAATATTTGCAGATATCTTTGTTAGAAAGAATACTAAAACAATTAACCAGCACTTGCACTTGACCCGACCCCCCCCACACATTTCACCTGAATCTCAAACATCTTTCCTCGATTCCTTGTCATGATGATGACTTACCTTGCCCTTGCCAAATGGCAGGTCCTTCCAGAGCGTCTTCCCAGCATCCCGACCCTGCTGACTCCAGCTATACATAGAATACCAGCTCACCTGAGATAAGAGATCCACCACACACGCCCAAATTTTGACTTAGGCACAACGGAAATGTGCAATAGAAAAAGGCCAACAGTGTGTGTGTACATGGGGCAGAGGGGTTCCTACTATGAGGTCTGACCTCAACCAATCAAACAAACCATCTGACAGATCTAATGCCCATAAACACATCTACTGTCCCAAAATGGATCATTAAACACCCAATACACACTAAATCACAAATTTACTGTCTTCGTAGCTGCCTACATATCACCACAGACCAAGGCTGGCACTAAAACCGCACTCAATGAGCTGTATTACTCCATAAACAAACAGGAAAACACTCATCCAGAGGCAGTGCCCCTAGTGGCCGGGGACTTTAATGCAGGGAAACTTAAATCACTTTTACCAAATTTCTATCACCATGATACATGTGCAACCAGAGGGAAAACAAATTCTTGACCACCTTTACTCGACGCACAGAGCTCTACCTCGTCCTCCCTTTAGCAAATCTGACCATAATTATATCCTCCTGATTCCTGCTTACAAGCAAAAATTAAAGCAGGAAGCACCAGTCACTCGGTCTATAAAAAAGTGGTCAGATGAAGCAGATGCTAAACTACAGGACTGTTTTTCTATCAGACTGGAACATGTTCCGGGATTCTTCCGATGACATTGAGGAGTACACCACATCAGTCACTGGCTTCATCAACAAGTGCATCGAGGACGTCGTCCCGACAGTGACTGTACGTACATATCCCAACGAAAAATATGTACGTACAAAATTGTCAAAGACTCCAGCCACCCTAGTCATAGACCGTTCTCTCTGCTACCGCACGGCAAACGGTACCGGAGCACCAAGTCTAGGTCCAAGAGGCTTCTAAACAGCTTCTATCTCCAAGCCATAAGACTACTGAACATCTGGTCAAATGGCTACCCAGACTACTTGCATTGCCGCCCCCCCCCCCCCATAATTACCTCGACACCGGTGCCCCTCACACATTGTACCGGTACCCCCTGTATATAGCGCCGCTATTGTTATTTACTGTTGCTCTTTAATGATTTGTTATTCTTATCTCTTACTTTTTCTGGATTTTCTTAAAACTGCATTGTTGGTTAAGGGCTTGTAAGTAAGCATTTCACGGTAAGATCTATACCTGTTGTATTCGGCGCACGTGACAAAACTTAATTGCATTTGATTTAAACTGACCATAACTCACAAAACTACATCCATTACCCCAGTCATAGGTCACAGCTTTCCATCCTCCCTCTCATCTGCTGTCTACTCATCACTTTCCTATCCTGCTTCTATAATTACTCCCTCTTCTATCATCCTTCCTGTCTGTCTGATCTGGCTGTGTTGGTGCACACACATACATACACACCTGTATCCTCTCTGGGTGTGTCTCTCAGACAACCACATAAAACAGACCCAAAATATCCCAGACTTCTACACAACAGCATGGGACACCGCTTTAAAATGAAAGGGCAGACTATTAACCACATACCTTCCCCCACACACACACACGCTTACCTCACAGCCAGAACTCTCTACAGGAAACCACAGCCCTTCCCGTTGGGGGGAGAGAGGGAAAGGGGTGGAAGACACACACTAACATTGAACCCCCTACATACACAGACCTTGGCTAAGGCAGCCTGCTGGGGGTAGAACATGGAAGCACTGAGAGCCATCAACCCTACAGGAAACACCAGCCTCTTCACCCTGGAACCTAGAGAGACTGGTACTGGTACGGTATTCACACCCCTTGACCTTTTCCGCATTTTGTTATGTTAAAGCCTGAATTTAAAATTGATTTTAGATTTTTTTTGGTTACTGGCCTACACACAATACACCGAAACACGTTGGATTTAAAAAAAAAAACTTTGTTTCTATTGAACATGCCATACAAATAAAGGCATTTTAATTAATTATATGAAGAGTGCCTTGGTCCTCCTTTCTTTTTGATATCCCATTTTCTGATTGGCAGAGTTACAGCTTTGACATAAATCTGCTTGAAAATCAATGGCAAGACCTGAAAATGTTTGTCAAAGGTGATTCTAACACGTATTGACTCACGGGGTTGAATTCTTATCTAAGCAAGATAAAAACATAATATATATATATATTTTTTTTTACAAATGTTGGAATTTGTCTTCCACTTTGGCATTACAGTATTGTGTAAATCGTTGACAAAAAAGACAATTCAATCCAGTTGATTCCCACTTTGTAACAAAACGTGGAAAAAGTCAAGGAGTGTGAATACTTTCTGAAGGCACTGTAAATGTCTGTGCGTGTGCACATTACCTTTGGCCAGGTACAGGCCTAGGAAGCCAGAGAAGCCAACCACCCCGACTCTGGGATAGAGGTCAGGAGGAGGATCTTTGAGGAACTCGTACGTCTGTGTGTGTGTGTGTGTGTGTGTGAGAGAGAGTCTGAGAACACAATTAAGTATGCATCCATAATATGAAAGTATCAGGAAGATGTGTGTCTCCTCACCTCTCACTGTCCTGATGGAGGTGCTCACAGTGGGCTCTACAATCCTGTAGACTTCCTGTTCCACAGGATATGACATCAAGGAGAGGAGAGAGAGAACCTTAATCTATGCTTCAGTATGTCCTTTCCCAAAATTAAAAATGGACAGAAAGCTCAATGTGTGTTAGTTATGCGTGGGTTGACTCATAAACCGCCATCCCAGCAGTTATATATGCGAGGAGGGCAGGTTTAAGGTCATTTATTTATTTTACCTTTATTTAACCAGGAAGGGCTCATTGAGATTAAACTCTCTTTTTCAAGAGCACCCTGGCCAAGATAGGCAGCACCAAGTCATTACAAAAAAATTACAGACAGACAACATGAAAAACTACAAGTAATCCATTGAATTCACAAGAGTATAAAACAGCAAATTAAAAACATTGACAAGTCAGGGAATCAGCCTCAAAATCCTTCATCAGTGATTTAAAAACACCAATCGGGACAAATTCTTCCAGTTTAAAAGTATTTTGTAAGGTGTTCCAAGACGGTGGCGCAGAGTAAATAAAAGCCCTTTTACCAATTTCAGTTCGGACATTTGGAACAGTTAGCAGGATAAAGTCCAGCGAACGAAGAGAGTACCCACCACATTTCTGAACAATAAAAATGCACAAATAAAAAGGTAGTAAACCCAAAATGGCTTTGTAAATAAAAGAAATACCAGTGACTGAGTCTACGAGTGACTAGAGAAGGTCAGCCAACCCTGGTATACAAAGTGCAGTGGCGCGTAAGGGTTTTGCAGTATAAAATAAATCTCAAAGTGCCATGGTAAAGAGTGTCAATTGATCTCAAACACTGAGCGGAAGCATTCATATATAAAATATTGTTAAATATTGTGTGGTTGAAGGGCGGGTAGGTGGCATGCGGGTTGAATAAAGAGAGAATACATTTAAAAATCCATAAAGGTATAATTCTTGTGCAATTTCTAGCTATAGGCTACATTGAGGTTTTTCTTTCATTATTTTAGACTATCTGGCATTAGTGCGTAAGCCTAAGATTTAGTGCCTAACTGTACACGCGACAAATATCCTACACGCCAATCACCAAATGCTTTTGTGAACGGGCAGAAAAAGCTATTCAATTCACAGAGGCAAAAATGGACAATGTCTGGGTTTAATAAGATAAAAGCTGTGAAATGGAGAAGAGAGGGCCAGAAAAGTAATGTTTGTGAAAGATTTGGGAAAGTGGTAAAAAAGGATGATAGCAGTGCCAGCTATGTTGTGTGATGATTGTGAGGCGCTATACAAATTTGAGTCACAAGACGGGGACTTCAAATTGGCCTTTTACTGTTCAGATGGGTTAAATGGAAACGGAAATCTGGACACTGACTGTAGGTCTATAACCTCTCACATAGCCTTAATATTAACTCCTGCAGAATTAAGCATTTCTATCAGTAAAATTATACACCAAATGTAGGACACATTTTGAAATATGATTTATTTATTTCAGCATTTTGAGAGAATTGCAAAAGTGCAGTTAGATGGGTTACCTTCTATATCAGAATCATAAAAGCTGATAGCTTATTTCAAAACACAAAATATGCATCCAAGCCGAACTGAAATCTTATCAGAAACATATTAGGTCGTTTTTACATCTTTCTATTTCCCTACAACCGGTCAACCGGTTTTTTAGCTATTGCATTTTCTCCCCGGTCCCTAAACAAAAGAAGCAGAGATGACAGTGAAAACCTTACAGATGTCAACTATATTGAAGCATTCATTCTACCGATTTAGGACAATATTCTAGTGAGCAAGGGTTTATTTGGTCTTCTAGGGCAACATATGACAAAAGAGAAGCTTCATGTATCTAATTATAGACAAGTTAACTAAGAACTAGCCAACAAAAATGTTGGAAATTATGAGCCAAAAAAAAATAGTTCGGCCATCACTGACTGTAGCCTACAACGCATTTTCTATATTAGCGGGTTAGGGCCGGGTGTGGGCCTTAGATTTTCACTTTATCACATATAGCCGGGAGGTTGAGGATGGCTTATTAGCAATTGCGGACGGGTGCAGGTGAACAAACAGTTGAGCCGTGCACCACTAGTGTGTGTTTGTATGTCTAGTCTTAGTAGACAGTGTCTGTCACCTACCTCTGCTTTCTCCAGGGCAACCAGACCCGTTTCCTACAGGAAAACAAACAATTACCACAAACATTCTTAAATCTCAGCATTCAACAAGATAATGAGGGAGATGCCACTTGTGATAGCCTAGATACACCCATCTTGTTCCAGATGATCGGTTCGATACATACATCGCTGAGGAAGAGGTATACCTGACACTGGTCGGTGAAAGGCTCGGCCCATTTCCTCAGCTCGGCCACACCCTGTTCCACTGGCCCCGCCTCTGACTCCACTTACTTGAGCTGGGGCTCTGGAGTAGTGTAGAGGGACGGGAGCTGAAACACACACACACTTTAATCCAGCAGACTACGTTGTCCTGTCAAATAAATGTAATCTGCAAAGGCCCGTGTGGGGGCCAACACAAACACCAAAACAGACATTATTAGCAGATAAGATCTGTCCATTCATATCTGGGTCGTAGCCAGAAATTCATCGTTGGGGGGCCAACAGAAATGTGGGCATGCCTGGCTCCCCAGTTGGTGGGCCTGTGTCCACCCAGGCCCACGCCCCTGCTTCACATAACTGCCTCATGTGTTCTTGGACAGGACATTAGAGGGACAGTAAAGCCATACTAGCTACCTCTTCAATACTGAGACTCAGAGCTGCCAGTTTCTCCTTGACCTCTCTAGCGGCCAGGACAGCTGCAGTCCCCAGGACAGCTGCAGTCCCCGTCATCAAACCCAGGACACCTGACACAGCGGCAGACAGCGGAACCTGGAAGCAGACAGACACATCGTGAGGAGGACAGTTACTTTATGGTAAATGTATGGCAGGAGTCAGGACATTTATGGCAGGTATTTGAGAGTAAGTTACACTAACGTTAACATGAGGTGAATGTTCTGCTCAAAATAAAGAATAAAGCTATTAGTCTAGGACTGCTAAAAAAAAAATACTGTTTCGTCCAGTCATGTCATAGCCATAGTTATGACTAAAAGAGAAGACGTTTTGCTAACGTTTCAGCCAATGTTCAGCCCCACCACCATCATCACGCTTTACAACGGTATTATTACTGTTGTCATACTGTAGTCTGTCATTAACTACGAGTGTAAGTCTATAATAACCCGAATGCAGCTTACAAGAATAAAGTTGAGCCATTACCAGTTTCCCAAAGTTTCCTGCCTAATGACTTTTGTTTTTGTACGGCGACTCGAACGGAAAAAAACATTAGATTCGACAATTTTAGAACGATGTGCATCTCAACAGCGACATCTGGTGGCACACTATAGTCAGCATCACAGGTTAATACACGACACACACACCTTTCCCAAACACACCAAATCACCGTTTCTCAAACTCGGTCCTCGGGACCCTAAGGCACCTAAGGTGTTGTTTGCCCTAACACTACACAGCTGCATAAAAGTACGAAAGAATGATGATTAGTTGATTACTTGAATCAGCTGTGTAGTGCTATGGCAGAAACCAAAACGTGCAGCCCTTGGAGTCCCAAGGACCGAGTTTGGGAAATCCTGCACTAAATTAACCACAAAAGGAAAGCTGAACAGTATGAACATTTATTTCTGGATAGAAATTACAAAGTGTTCCAAATAGCAGTCTACTCAGATTATAGTAAATACATTGTTTATCTATTCATTTTTTTTGTCAAATAGTCATCATACAGGGTATTTTTATCCTCAATATTCAATTATTTTATCCTACTGAGACTGAGGGCTGATGAGGATTAAATGCTGAGCAATGACAGACATACAGATAGACAGGCAGACCATGTCCAAAATAAAAACAGCAGGAGTAGTAGATACACATGTTGACCAGCAGAGGGAGACAGCAGTTTGAAGACAAGAGTTTGGCATAATATGGGCCCTTTGGCCAGACGCATACTATTCCTGGACCCAAAAAACGATTTCAATGGAGATTCTCTATTGCACATTGCTTTTTAGTCCAGAAGCAGCCTTATGTCTGGGAAACCAACTGGGCCTTAGAGTTCATGATATTGATAGTAATTTTCACATGGGAAAATATACATTGATACAAAACAGAGATGGGAGATGATGACAGAAGACCATATTAAATCTAACCTGCCTTTGTGATGTGTAAACTGAGACTGTTAACATGACTGCCTACAGCACACACATATATTACTTGGTCAAATGGAGACATCTACCTGTGAGGGGGGTCTACCTGCTATTTATTCAGTACCGCAAACCGCTCTGAGACTTTAGCTGACTGTGCGGGGAAAGGTATGTTTGTAAGCTACTGCATAAATACTGCACTTGGGGGTTTTACTGAATAAAACCATGAATGTAGGCAGGAGAATGTTGCATAGAGGAGAGGAAGGAGAGAAGAGGGAGAGGTATAGCACAGAACAAGTGGCACAATCTCTCTCTCTCTCTCCCTCTCTAAAAGCATCAAAGACCATGACCTATTGCAATGCAAATTATATCAACATCATATTCTAAACCACAATCACACCAAGTTACCTGGTGGTGGATGGGTGTTAGATAAACACACATAAAACAGGCTGACAGACAGAACTGCAGAATAATGTGTTTTAGCCCTTTTCATTGTTGCTCATGAAAAGAAGAATGAGATAGAGATGAGCAGGTTCATTCGCTGCAACTGGCTCAGTCAGACAGAGACAGACAGGACTACGGTCAGGGTAGGGTTTCACAAAGTAGGATTAATAAGTAAGCCAGATAACTGAGGCTCAACATATCAACTCTTGATTAGAAGGCAAAAATAGTTAATGACGTTGCATTACTGGGAGTATTGAGTAAGGAACGCCATGTCCATTTCAAGTTCATCTTTAATGTAAACTCATCTAATTTTTCTGTATCAACTTTTTATTTTATTTATTTTTTAATTCAAAAGTTGTTTCTAGTACATTTGTGGCCAACACCCTACTCCTACCTTGCAAAAAAAAACTTCAGCAGTCAGTCACAGTAACACTCAAAGCAGACAGAGTTAACGTCAATAAATCAAGTGTAATCTTACATACAGTACTGCCAGAGAGACCAGGACCTTAACAATTCTGTCATCCCTGACCAGGGTCGGCTCTAGCCTTTTGGGCGCCCAAAGCGAGATTTGGTTGGGCCCTAAGTGAGACTTATAGGGCTTACTTCAAATTCTTGCTAGTAACAACATTAGCGCAGCTTGCTAGTCAGCTTACATTAGGTACAACCGACACAAGCTAGTGCCACCTTGTGGCCTGGAGTATTTAAACTAAGCAAATCAGAGGTAAAACTGTTCTATGTGAACAACAAAAACATAACTGCAGACACTCTGAGCAGAGGTGCCCCCCTGGAGGTCAAGGCCCCTGGGCACGTGCCCTACATGCCCGGTCAGTATTTGGCCATGATTTCTACAGGTTTAGATGACTGGAGACTTACAAAAAAATATTAGCTGACATGGCTAATTGAGTGAATAAAACGAACCAGATTTCCATCTAACCTTTTTATGCGAGTAAGGTACGTTGGATTAAAAATGTCAGGACAGCCTGATAGAAACAGAAAATTGGTCAGTAAACTTTCCAAATGTCGACAAAACCAAATATGTTAGATATGGTGGGACCTTTTTGTATTGGGAAAAATGAATTATGCAGTTTAAACCTTTTATGTGCAAATATTAATATAATAACCATCATATCTTAGTCAACTTGGAGTCCCGCGATGACATGTTGTGTGGTCCTCCCACTACAACTCGTCAGGAAACAGTTTATTAGGCTACAGATGAAATAAGTTATGATGAACTTCACAGGGTGGTGAACATGCAGTGATGAGCTTGATGCTCCTTTCCAATAAATAATCGAGGGTCTTATTCTGGTGACATGATCATCGATGCTTGGCTGCCATTTGTCAAATACAAATAATCCACAATTTGATCCATAATAATCTCATCAAGTAGGCCAGGGATGGGAAACTCCAGTTCTCTGGGGCCTGATTGGTGTCAAACTTTATCCCCAGCCCCAGCTAACACATCTGACACCAATAACTAACTAATCATGATCTTCAGTTTAGAATGGAATTAGTTTCATCAGCTGTGTTGGCTAGGGATGAGGAAAGTGACACCAGTCCAGCCCCTGAGGACTAGAGTTACCCATCCCTGATGTAGGCTATACCAGCAATGTATTGGCGAGCTGTTGGCTAGAGCACACGTGTCAGTACCAGAGTGGGCACACTCGCTATATAGAGCAACATGTTTTGTGAGAAAACCTTCAGTAGAGTTGAAATGTGATGGAAACACATTGAACTTCTATATTTTTTAATTGTATTCGGTAGATGGGAATCTAACCGCAAAAGGTATTTGTATGTGTACTATGTCATCACGCACAGCCTTTTAACTGCAAAGAGTCAATTTCATGGAAACACATCTCTGGTGGGAAAATGCAGTATATTGTTTTTACGTGGATTTTAGAATATATGAAAATCTGTCGCCAATTGGATGGAAACCTAGCTAGTGATGATAAAACTTGTTTGCACCTTGAGCATTCTATTATTCTCGTAACAGTAAGTTGAGAAAGACTGAGTTCCTAAAAAATATATATAGTTTCTTAAACTCAGTCCTGAGGTCCTCCCTGAGTGCACGTTTAGTTTTTCCCCCTAGCACTACAGCTGATTCATATCACCAACTCATCACCAAGCTTTGATTATTTAAATCATCTGTGTAGTGCTATGGCAAAAACCCAAACATGCAACCGGAGGGGGGGCAGGACCAAGTTGGGGAAACCTTGACCCAAGTGACCGCTTTGCCTGTAGCCGGCCCTGTTCCTGACCTCCGACATGGTTCTCTCAGTCAGCAGATCAACAGTGTTATTGCAATGTAGTCATGACAGCACTAAATCATCATCCTCTACGTCACTAAAAATTTACTTTCTCACATGCCCACTAGTATGATGTGAGCATACTATTTTTCCTCATTCTGCTCATTCATTTATCCACACACACACACACGCTCCAGATCCCCAGACTCAGAGGGGGTTACAAAGAAACTGCATGACATCACATGGTGGAGAGACAGACAGAGGGTTCAGAGGACTGTAGGTTGAAACTGAATCATAATAATTACAACAATATGAAACTGACCTCAGTCCAAAATAAACCAGCTAAATCATGAAAAACATTCTCAATATTTTTCCATTTCTTCTGAGAAAGATAATTTTGAAAATGATCAGCTTGAGTTACCCACCACCACTGATCACAAGCGAGTCTACCTTTTCTGCCCGTGAGTAGGACAGATTACTATGGCATGTTTAGTCTCGTACAACAGTGACTAGGGTCTAGTTTCAATGCAGGACTCTTTTGGCAAAGAGGAACTATGTCACTGTCAACATCACTACTTTCTCTGTTTTAAAAAACAACTAAATAGTGGCTAGCAAAATGGAAATTATGGAAGCTGTTTTTAAGGAGTGCCTTTTGCAAGTGGCTAGTTTGCATGAACTACCTTAACGATAAAAACATTTGAATTGAACCACTTTTTGACAGAATCCCTTTCGATTTATACAAAAAGTTCCATACATGTTTGCCCATGGAAGAAGTGGTCAGGAAGTGTCTTTTTGGACCTGAAAAAGCATTTCGCTACACCCACAATAACATCTGCTAAATAATGTGTATGTGAGCAATAAAATGAGATTTGACTTTAAAGGTGCTGAAAATTGACCCATTGTGCATACTCCACCATACCATAAGACATCCATGTCTTCTTCACTGGAAAAGAGAAACAGTTGAGTTCGATATCATTTAAAAGCTTACCTACAGTGATGAAATAATAAAATAGTTTGACAAAAAATAAATTATTTATTTTAAAACATTATTTAAAAAATCATAAATTACTATTGTTTTTATATTCGCATATGTTGTAGCTTAGGCCCTATTTCACATGAAGTTGTTGTGTTGTGCCCACCATCGGTTGATAAACAGCATGCTCTTAAATACAGGGTGGGTGTCATTTCAATCATAGAATGGACCTATCCCTACAGACCACTGCAATTTAGATGGTACACCATTGAAATTGAAACAACATTTTTACTTCTAAATTACTAGCCCGTCTACCCACCATCGAATGTAAACTTAAAATGGTCAAATCTATTTTATTATCCATATTTCTATGATTTAAACAGGTTTTATATGGATGATTGACAGTATAACTTACACAGATATGCCCATTCAACATGTGGACATCTTTGTGGTAGCATTCAAAAGTTGACATTTCAATTTTTTTCCTCATTTTAGTACTTTTATCAGCCCAAACATGACACTCAATCTGCATTCAAGAGCATATTCAACAGATGGCGGTCACAAAGCCTTAGAGGAAGTCAAATAGGATCGAAGCTAAAACATATGACTAGGAGTGTACGTGTTTTTAGATCATTTATGTTAACATTGAGAAAAGTTATTACCCCCAGAAATGATAAAATAGCTTGACAACCCTGTTTGTAAGCCTTTAAATTATATACATCTCAATAGTTATCTTTTCCAGTGATGAAGAAGATATGAGTGTCTCATGGTATGGTGAGGTACAGTTGAAGTTGAAAGTTTACATACAATTAGGTTGGAGTCAATAAAACTCGTTTTTCAACCACTTCACAAATGTCTTGTTAACAAACTATAGTTTTGCCAAGTCAGATAGGACATCTACTTTGTGCATGACACAAGTACTTTTTCCAACAACTGTTTACAGACAGATTATTTCACTTATAATTAACTGTATCACAATTCCAGTGGGTCAGAAGTTTACATACACTAAGTTGACTGTGCCTTTAAACAGCTTGGAAAATTCCCAAAAATTATGTCATGGCTTACTTAAGAAGCTTCTGATAAATGCTGTCAATTAGCCTGAGTCAATTGGAGGTGTACCTGTGTACGTATTTCAAGGCCTACCTTCAAACTCAGTGCCTCTTTACTTGACATCATGGGAAAATCAAAAGAAATCAGCCAAGACCTCAGAAAATAAATTGTAGACCTCCACAAGTCTGGTTCATCCTTGGGAGCAATTTCCAACCGCTTGAAGGTACCACGTTCATCTGTAAAAACAATAATATGCAAGTATAAACACCATGGGACCACGTAGCCATCATACCGCTCAGGAATGAGACGGGTTCTGTCTCCTAGAGATGAACATACTTTGGTGCAAAAAGTGAAAAATCAATCCCAGACCAGCAAAGGATCTTGTGACGATGCTGGAGGAAACAGGTACAAAAGTATCTATATCCACAGTAAAACGAGTCCTATATTGACATAACCTGAAATGCCGCTCAGCAAGGAGGAAGCCACTGCTCCAAAACCACCATAGAAAAGCAAGACTACAGTTTGAAACTGCACATGGAGACAAAGATCGCACTTTTTGGAGAAATGTCCTCTGGTCTGATGAAACAAAAATAGAACTGTTTGGCCATAATGACCATTGTTATGTTTAGAGGAAAAAGGGGGAGGCTTGCAAGCTGAAGAACACCTTCCCAAAAGTGAAGCACGGGGGTGGCAGCATCATGTTGTGGGGGTGCTTTGCTGCAGAAGGGACTGGTGCACTTCACAAAATAGATGACATCATGAGGGAGGAAAATTATGTGGATATATTGAAGCAACATCTCAAGACATCAGTCAGGAAGTTAAAGCTTGGTCGCAAATGGGTCTTCCAAATGGACAATGACCCCAAGCATACTTCCAAAGTTGTGGCAAAATGGCTTAAGGACAACAAAGTCAAGGTATTGGAGTGGCCATCACAAAGCCTTGACCTCAATCCATAGAAAATTTGTGGGCAGAACTGAAAAAGCGTGTGCGAGCAAGGAGGCCTACAAACCTGACTCAGTTACACCAGCTCTGTCAGGAGGAATGGGCCAAAATTCATACAACTTATTGTGGGAAGCTTGTGGAAGGCTACCCGAAACATTTGACCCAAGTTAAACAATTTAAAGACAATGTTACCAAATACTAATTGAGGGTATGTAAACTTCTGACCCACTGGGAATGTGATGAAAGAAATTAAACTTAAATATATCACTGTACTACTTTTCTGACATTTCACATTCTTAAAATAAGGTAGTGATCCTAACTGACATAAGGCAGGGAATTTTAACTTGGATTAAATGTCAGGAATTGTAAAAAAAAAAAAAAAAACTGAGTTTAAATGTACTTGGCTAAGGTGTATGTAAACTTCCAACTTCAACTGCACATATGCAAAATGGGTTAATTTTGAGCACATTTATCTCAAATATTTTGAAATTCAGGTCCAAAGTCACTTTCTGAACGCTTATAAGATATGCATATGTATATGGAAGGTTTCGTTCAAATCAAAAGGGATGCTGTCAAGAAGTGATGGAATTCAAATGGATTTACACTTAACTAAGTAAAACCACTGCAAAGGTTTTGCCTGCAAACTTTGGATTTGAATCTCGATGTTCTGGCATGTCTGCCTCGCGATTTGCTGGGCGAATCCCCAAAATATTTATTTTCCCTTCGGCGTAGGCAGTGACGTAGTTCCACTATGCCAAAAGCATCCATCATTAAAACCAGACCATAGTCATGGTGTTGCCTAGGATCGGGCTTTTGAGACTGCTTAGTCCATTCTGTGTCTCTAGTTGAGAAGCTTCTGTGTAGTTAGAGCGTTAGTGTCACACCTGTAAACACCTATCCTCCACCGCCCGGCCCACATCTGCCGTCTGGAGCCTGTGGGAGAAGTCTGTCTTAAAAAGGGGGGGCATTCCCAAACCTTAAAAAGGAGCATGTCTGAACTGAACCAGACCTCAGCTGCAGCGCCGGACGTGCTCCAGGACGTACTCAGGGAAGTGTAGAGTGCACACCTGCAGCCCGTCCAGTTTGCAAGGCATCCTGGGATACTCGTCTTCCTTCCACTTGTTGTCATCTGGGTCGAAAGTGAGGATGGAGTCAGAGTAGTGTCCATTATAGCAGAGGCCCCCCAGCACCATGATCTGTCTGTCCAGCACCGCCACACCGTGCCCACTGCGCCCGATGGGCATCGACGCCAGGATGGTCCACTCATCTGTCTCAGGGTCGTAGACCTCTGTGGATGGGCAGCCCTGTGACTCGAATGACGCCCGGAGGATCACACACACCCCCCCGAACACGTACAGCTTCCCGTTATGGGAGATCATCTTATGGAAGCAGCGAGCGTAGTTCATCTTCGACTTGTTCTCCCAGCAGCTGGTGTGTGTGCTGGGGAGGATGGGGGTGCGAGCTGAGCGTGTCCTGTGTGTGTCCGTCGTTCCTGCTCCCCCCGAGCCCGCTAAACACACCCCTCCCCCTGCGTCTCGCCCAGGGTCAAACACACACACCTGTTTGGAGGTGGATGAGGATGTGATTCCTCCTGTGATGTAGAGTTTACCGTTTAGGACTGTGCCCTCATGACCGTACTTGTTGACCGGGTACGGGTCCACAAACTCCCAGCGGTCTGCCGTGATGTCATAGCGCTCCGTGGAGTAGAACGTCTCGTCCCGCGTCCGGCCAGCAACAGCGTAGATGAACTTACCAATGACCCCCACTGCAAACTCTGACCTGGAAGTAAAGACAATTGTTTATAAATACATTTTTGCTCAAAACAAATGTAACACCCTAGTAGACCTTATACAAATATGAAACCATGTACCACCTGGGTACAGACAACTACAGACAACTACAGACCTGGGTACAGACATGTCGGCCATGCGTAGCCAGGAGTTCTGGCGGGGGTCATAACGGTAGACTTTAGAGGAGGCGTGGAACTCCCCGTCAGGCCCTAGCTCCTCCCCACCCAACAGGAAGGCAAAGTTGTTGACGATGGCCAAGCAATCTGGACGGAGAGGGACCTGGGGACCTTCCAACTCCCACCACACCTACAGACAGATCATACAGACATTACACCAGGGGTTCCCAACCTAGGGGCAGCAACATTTCATTGGGGGGGGGGGGGGACTTCCAGTTAAACAAATGAATGCATTCAACGGAAATGCGTCTTCCGCATTTAACCTAAACCCTCTGAAGTATACCGATCTAAAACAATGCCTAAATTTGCGATGCTTGAGGCTGGAAACAAGTGGTAAATGCCAGAGGAAGACGTGACTCTGATGCACATATATTTGGTTAGGCTCTGACGTTCCTAAGCTGAGCTACGACCTTCTAAAGTCGAGGATTCAAAGATATTCGACTTTGCTTGGGAAGTTTTTTTATTTATTTTTTATTACATTTCAAATTACAATAATAAAAATTGCTTGGGAAGTAATCTTATACAATGTATATCAAAAGAGAATATGTATGATTAAATTGAGAGTTCATATAAATTATCAGAAAACATTTGGTAGCGGAATAACATATTCCTTATCCATTATTATTAATAATATCAGCCTACTTAAAAGATGTCAAGAGTCTTGTTAAACTATACTGAACAAAAATATAAATGCATTAAGCAATGATTTCAACGGTTTTACAGTTCATATAAAGAAATCAGTCAATTTAAATGAATTCAATGATCTCAGACGATCTCGCTGGTGAAGCCGCCGAATGTGGAGGTCCTGGGCTGGCGTGGTTACACGTGGTCTGCTGTTGTGAGGCCGGTAGGACATACTGCCAAATTCTCTAAAACAATGTTGGAGACGGCTTATGGTAGAGAAATTAACATTAAATTATCTGGGTCTGTGCAGCAGTAGGATCTTACCTTGGGTCTGTGCAGCAGTAGGATCTTACCTTGGGTCTGTGCAGCAGTAGGATCTTACCTTGGGTCTGTGCAGCAGTAGGATCTTACCTTGGGTCTGTGCAGCAGTAGGATCTTGCCTTGGGTCTGTGCAGCAGTAGGATCTTGCCTTGGGTCTGTGCAGCAGTAGGATCTTGCCTTGGGTCTGTGCAGCAGTAGGATCTTGCCTTGGGTCTGTGCAGCAGTAGGATCTTACCTTGGGTCTGTGCAGCAGTAGGATCTTACCTTGGGTCTGTGCAGCAGTAGGATCTTACCTTGGGTCTGTGCAGCAGTAGGATCTTGCCTTGGGTCTGTGCAGCAGTAGGATCTTGCCTTGGGTCTGTGCAGCAGTAGGATCTTACCTTGGGTCTGTGCAGCAGTAGGATCTTACCTTGGGTCTGTGCAGCAGTAGGATCTTACCTTGGGTCTGTGCAGCAGTAGGATCTTACCTTGGGTCTGTGCAGCAGTAGGATCTTGCCTTGGGTCTGTGCAGCAGTAGGATCTTACCTTGGGTCTGTGCAGCCGTAGGATCTTACCTTGGGTCTGTGCAGCAGTAGGATCTTACCTTGGGTCTGTGCAGCAGTAGGATCTTACCTTGGGTCTGTGCAGCAGTAGGATCTTACCTTGGGTCTGTGCAGCAGTAGGATCTTACCTTGGGTCTGTGCAGCAGTAGGATCTTACCTTGGGTCTGTGCAGCAGTAGGATCTTACCTTGGGTCTGTGCAGCAGTAGGATCTTACCTTGGGTCTGTGCAGCAGTAGGATCTTACCTTGGGTCTGTGCAGCAGTAGGATCTTGCCTTGGGTCTGTGCAGCCGTAGGATCTTACCTTGGGTCTGTGCAGCCGTAGGATCTTACCTTGGGTCTGTGCAGCAGTAGGATCTTACCATGGGTCTGTGCAGCAGTAGGATCTTACCTTGGGTCTGTGCAGCAGTAGGATCTTACCTTGGGTCTGTGCAGCAGTAGGATCTTACCTTGGGTCTGTGCAGCAGTAGGATCTTACCTTGGGTTTGTGCAGCAGTAGGATCTTGCTGTTGACCATGCTGTGTCCGATCATGCCCCTGAACACGGCGGTCTGTGGTCGGACTGAGCGGATGCGGTTGGAGCGCGTCTCGACCAGCGGCTGCTCGTTGACGTCGTGGAAGTAGCCGAGAGCCTGGTCCACCTCCTGACGCAGCCGTCGAGAGTAACGATAGAACTCTGACGTCTTCACCTGAGGGAGGGGAGGAGAGGGAGACAAAGAAGAATTAGTAAGAGGTGATGTCATAGAGAGCAGGTTGCACACATGGGAACCATGTGACTCATCTTGTGTGTGTGTGTCTTACCTTCTCGAAGACGTTAGCAGCAGTCATCAGACAGAAGCGTAGAGACTGGACGACAGCGTCTGTGTGTCTCCAGCGGCGGCGGTCGTGTCGTAGCCAGGCCTGGACAGACTCATAAAGCTCTATCTCCGGGAAGCGACTCAGGGCATCACTGTCCAGGTACGCCTGACACACACAGTTAATAAGAATATATCACCTGTTATAAAGAGCATCACTTTTTAGGTACACACACAACTAATATGTGAGTTATTCCAGCCCACCTGCAGTCTCTCAAGGCTGAGGTAGGACAGGAAGTCAGGTCTGCTCATCAGAGGAACAAAGTTCTCCAGCAGGAAGTTGTCAAGCTGCTCCTGCACACCCTCCACCCCCACGCTGAAGTCCTCCAGCAGCCTCAGCACTTCAGCACAGTTCTCCAGACAGATCTTAGACAGCAGGAAGGAACAACAGAACTCTACCACCTCTGTCAGCTGGACATACATGGCTGCCTAGAGGGTGAGGGGAAACAAAGAGAGAGTGACAGATCATCAGCAAGAAGGAACAAGAGAATTGGACATACATCACAGCTTAAAGGGTTAAAGAGACAGTTGTGTGTGTGTGTGTGTGTGTGTGTGTGTGTGTGTGTGTGTGTGTTACCTGTAGTATCTCCTGCACAGTGACCATGCTGAGCTCCAGTGAACCGTAGTACATGAACCTCAGTACGTGGCCGAAGCCGGCAGCTGTTAACCCCTTCATGTGGATCTTGTCCTGGTCTCTCTCTCTCATGTCTGCTGTGAACATGACCCGGAAGTAGTCACTCTGGGTCGCTAGCAGGGCTTTGTGAGCCTGGAGGAGGAGATAACATTACATTAGTGTGATTGAGTAAGTGAGTGAGTAAGTGAGTGTTGCTAACCTGGAAGTGGTGTTCCTCTATGAGCAGTGTGACGTCCAATAGGAGTCTCTCCTCGTAGAGCGCCCGAAACCCTGAGGACACGCTCCCATCATGCACCTGGGACAGGTACATCTCCACCTCCCCCGCCGACATCACACACCTGGAGGAGGAGAGGGGATTAATAACACACTAGTAATATGATGGTAGTAATGCTTTACTGTTCAACCACAGCCCAATAAAAGAGTCACTCAAAAGGGATGCATCACACTGCAGTTAAAACACAATGCTGTATTTCTCTTTCTAACACATGGCTGTGTTTTTTCTAACACGTGTGTGTGTGTGTGTGTGTGTGTGTGTGTGTGTGTGTGTGTGTGTGTGTAAAAGTCTGTCTCAGTGGAAGGCTCTAGAATGACGTCAAGAACATTCAACATTCACACCTCAGCGCTCATACAGACAGACATCGAAATAGACACCCACACTAAAATACATACCCACGCTAAAATACACACGCACACTAAAATACACACCCACACTAAAATACACACCCACACTAAAATACACACCCACACTAAAATACACACCCACAAAGAAACGTGTGCTGCATGCGTACACCCAAACACACCAGCAGACAATTATGCACTCACACACTAGCAGCAAACCCACTCACCCACAGACAATCAGATACAAATGCATGCATTCATTCTCTCACACCCACACACAATGCACACTCACCTCTGATTGGCCACGGGCATGTCAGAGGGGGTATTCCGAGCCAATCAGAGGACAGTGGCCCTTGTGTCCCGGGAGAAACTAACAACGCCCTTCTCTGAATCACCTGGACGACAAACCCAACATTTTATTGTACATCGAAACTGTATGTTGAAAATCAACAATAAAAAATGTAGCAATAAAATAAAAGGTTATTCAAACCAAACCGCAGGCTAGACCTAAAGCTACTGAGTAAATTAAACAAGATGTCTTGAACAGAACTTTCCCTGATTGAGAAGAACACATACTGAGGCTCCAAGAACAGGCTGCCTTGGATCCCCATTCCAATACTCAAAATTGCACCATTCCCTCCTGCTTTGTCAGATCAATGGCTGGTGGCCCTATTAAGGAAGAAAGGATCCCTCATTTCTTCCTTAATACGGCCACCAGCCGTGGATGAAGGATGTAGGCTACAGGTAGAAGTAGGAATGGATGGTTGTTATGGTTGTCATGGAGATTGTACCTTTTGGGGGCCTCGAGGCCAGTCTCGAACTTAGCTGACAGCAGGCTGAGAGGACGCTCACATTTCCTCTGTTTATGTTTGCCCTGATCTAGAGACAGAGAAAAACATTCTACAACGCTAGAAATGAATTCCCCCCCTATGAATTAAATCATAATTGATAATATAGCTAGTGCATTTAACGTTAACTGACTCAAAAACATTAGATTCGCCGTGTAGGCTAATCTTTGACGTAATCGTGTTGGCTAGCAAACTGACATTACAACGTAGCTAACCAGTGAGCTCGCGCAGTCGGGAAAATCACAGATTGCTTATTTTTCGCGCAAGGCCATGACAGGACAGTCAAAATGATAGCCAATGTAGCTAGCCAACTTCCTAACGGCAATACACATTTTATTGCAAGCTTGAATTGACTTGTAGCTCACGACATCCCGTGGAATTGTTTATCGCTAGCTAGCTTAGCAGGCTAGTGTCTCTCACCTCGGCGCTGCGAGTCCCCACAACCCCTCTTTGACCAGGCAGACCTGGCTTCTTCTGACATGTGTTGCGGGTTTATATCCGAGATCAAGAAAAAGGACAATAAAAAAACATGGCCGAAGATTCCTTATCGTCCATTTACAATTCCACCGCGGCTTTAATTAGTCGTTATTTTAACTTGATATCAATATACTGTTTGTCTGTAGAGTCCATAGACACTGCAGACGCCATATTCCCCGCACTGACGTCATTTCCTAGGTATAGCCTGTTAGAACGGAACTTTAGTGGCGTCGTTGTGCAGTGCAAGAGAACCTGTCAATCAAAATCATCAGGCAGGTGTTCTAGGGTCAACCTGCGATTATAGAGCTGCAGTGGTGCAGAATAATTGAGCCCTCTCTCTTCATATTATTAATGAGAACTTGTTCTCAACTAGCCTACCTGGTTAAATAAAGATGAAATAAATAAATATATATATTGACCTTGTAATCAACTATCCTCTCTATCTATCTCTCCCTCACTTTCTTTTTTTTCTCAGCAGTTAAACAGAATGATGGAATGATTTTTGGTGGATCAGCCAGAGCGGGCTGTTCCAGCAACCCTGCTCACACACTTTTGATGTCCCGCCCTCATCCTCCTTACCGGTATTAACATTAAAGACTTGTCTGAATCTCTGCATCATATCCATGTTAGTTCTACATTGGGGCAGTGTTAATGAGTCTATACCCCAAATCATTTTTCAGGTGGAGCACAACATTTAAAACTCTTTACACTACTGAGCAGCGCTGTAGCTTACTGTTTTGGCCTGGTTATGCATAAGGTTATCGTTATGCTGATTCAGGGTATATAGGGCATCCTGATCATCCTGGACCTCAGTGCAGACTTTCACATTGTGAACCACAACATCCCACTGGAAAGACTGGAGCAGCTCATTGGTCTCACTGGCCTGGCCATTGGCTAGTTCAAATCCTACCTCACAAACAGACAATTTGTCACCATGGACCAGAGATCATTAGCTACTGTAGATTAAGATGTGGGCAGTGGTGAAAAAAGTACCCAATTGTCATACTTGAGGAAAAGAAAAGATACCTTAATAGAAAATGACTCAAGTAAAAATCAAAGTAACCCAGTAAAAAGTATTTGGTTTTAAATATACTTAAGTATCAAAAGTAAATGTAATTGCTCAAATACACTTAAGTATCAAAGTAAAAGTATGAATAATTTTATATTATGCAAACCAGGCGGCACAATTTTCATATATTTTCTTTTTTACGGATAGCCAGGGGCACACTCCAGCACTCAGACATTATTCACATGTAAAGTATTTATGTTTGGTGAGTCCGCCAGATCAGAGGCAGTAGAGATGAGCAGGGATGTTCAATTGATAAAGCATTCAAAATGTAACGAGTACTTTTGGGTGTCAGGGAAAATTGAGGGTGTAAAAAGTACATAATTTTCTTTAGGAATGTAGTGAAGTAAAAGTTGTCAGAAATATATATAGTAAAGTAAAGTACAGATAACCCCAAAAACCTACTTAAAAATAATTTGTAGACTACAAATTGACAGCAAGAAGCACAAGCATATATAATATTGACTAAAACACAATAATTTCAAACCTTACTTACATTTCTATACGATCACATACAGTGAGTGTAGAAAACATTATGAGCACCTGGTCTTTCCATGACATAGACTGACCAAGCAAATTTATTTATTTTAATTTTATTTCACCTTTATTTAACCAGCTAGGCAAGTTGAGAACAAGTTCTCATTTACAATTGCGACCTGGCCAAGATAAAGCAAAGCAGTTCGACAGATACAACGACACAGAGTTACACATGGAGTAAAACACACATACAGTCAATAATACAGTATAAACAAGTCTATATACAATGTGAGCAAATGAGGTGAGAAGGGAGGTAAAGGCAAAAAAGGCCATGGTGGCAAAGTAAATACAATATAGCAAGTAAAACACTGGAATGGTAGTTTTGCAATGGAAGAATGTGCAAAGTAGAAATAAAAATAATGGGGTGCAAAGGAGCAAAATAAATAAATTAGTAGTGGTGGATCAGAGACTCACCAGCAGCAAGAGCGACCTCATTGATGTATACAGAGAAGAGAGTCGGTCCAAGAATTGAACCCTGTGGCACCCCCATAGAGACTGAATCCAGGTGAAAGCTACGATCCCTTATTGATGGTGGAGGGGCTGTGCTGGTGAAGGATTGACGGGATATGGAGAATGAGATACTATTGAGAAAATGAGAGCGATAATGTATCATTTAACATAGAGCGGACACTTGACAATAAAGATTTATGAAAAAACTACAAATGGACAAATAACGAGTGACGTCATCAATAAAGGACGGACCCAACGCATGTATCTTAAGTTCTTTCTCACTTCTTTTATGATGAGTAAATCAAACAAAAGCAAATCGATGAAACGATATTAATTATATGCAGTTACTTCACAGTAGCTGTCAACAGCACCAGTGAATATTGTGTAAAGAAGGGCTTTGAATTGCTAGTGAATTATAATATTGCATCATCCCTAACGAAAGGACCCTTTTTTGAGTTGTTCACCAAATATATCATACATTTCTATTATACAATTCACGATAACACACGATGAAACATCTAATTTCTGACAACTGTCATGTCTGACTGGTGATATTACAGGAGACACAACTTGCTGAGTAGAATTTGGTGTACTAAATCTTTCAGGCAATCACCGCAACATACTCAAATTCCTTTTACGTTTAAGATGGCGGGTGACGAGTCTGGAATAACGCTGGGTCAGCCTCATCTTTCCAAACAAGATCTAAATGATCTGGTGAGTGTTGATCTTTTCAACATTGATGATATGGATAGTGATGGTTAGATTCTTTAAAAGTCACCGAACAAAATATGAATAATGATGTTGTTGCGGGCTCTGAGAAGGGGACTGTTTTACCGGCACATGCTAACAGTAACTAGCTAGCTAACATTAGCTTGGCTGTCGTAGCAACGTGGGGATTGTCCATATTCAGCCATGCCCAATGAGTAAAGACAGTTTTCTCTTTTATATATATTAACGTTCTAGACCTACAAGTACATTTGTTCCTCCAAGTCAGTCGTGTTTGTGCAGTTGTCACTGAAATTAAAAGTAAACAGCTGTTCAGTGCACATCTTCCCTGAATGGACAGGAAATGTCGCAGCACAACTGAACAACAGCCCATTCCTTTGTGTGAATGACCTATACTCAACACTTTAAAAATATATTATTGAGATACGCTGTAATTTAGTTGTTCAATTAGTCGATATTATTGATGGGGATATTTTACCATGGTATCATCAGCACCTGATGGTCACTTCACTAGGAGCACGTCACGTAAACCTCCAGCCGCTCCACAGGTCCCGTTTAATTATGCAGAATAGATTAGGCTTCCACTGTCTGCTTCACAATGTCATAGCTCACGATACTCACACAATAAATCATCCATTATTTACTTCTCATGGCTAGCTCTCTCATAATGTTATTAGCCCACTAGATTAAATACCATAATTTTATAACGGACTGCTGCTTGCTTAGCGAGTACCACTCCTGATTCCACCAGACTTGAACCCAGGACCTCTGCCTTGCTAGCAGACGTGACCGCTTTCCTGAAGCGTCTTACCAGTCAGCGCCACTTAAAAGTTACAGTTTGGCGGTTCAAGTGGCAAGACAAGGTTGAGGAGTAAGTTTCACATCCCCATGTGCTACACTTTGCATACTTCAATGACCTGTGTGTGTTCTCTCAACAGGATGTGTCCACCCTGACTCCTCTCTCTCAAGAGATCATCAGCAGACAGGCCACCATCAACATTGGTGAGTGAACCAGAACCAATCCCCTACAGTAGTGGTGTCTAACTTGAGACCTGGGGAAATCAGCCATAGATGACACACCCCTCACTTGATCTGATTCTAGCCTGTCTGATTGTATGTTGACATTTGTCTTTGTGGAAATAAGGATTCAGACATATTATTGGCAATGTTATGCTGTGGGGCTGCAGCATAGGGGAACAAAATGTAATTGCTTAAAAATATATATATATACCAAATATTGCACTTGCAATATAAATCAAAACACTTGGGTGAACTGTTGGAATCATAGAAATAGAATGTTCTGGTTTGGAACAATCGGTTGATGCATTTGACCTAAATAGAACAGCATGCAAACATAGGGTGAATCCAACAGCGAGGAGGAGGAACTGCGCAGCTTGAGTAACATGGGTTTGTGTGTGGGAAGCAGCCTTGAGGAGAAAAAACAAAGGAGTAAACTATAAAAACGGACATTACATACTGCTGAGATGCGTTTCAAAATATTGCATGCCACATCTTGCGATATGTGTATTTCACATGTCAGTATTGCGATTTCTGTGAACTTGATCAATAGTGTAGCCCTACGTGTGAGCATTGACCCCTAATACCCTCCACATAGCACCTCCAGTAACACTCTCTGTCCTCCCTGCCCTGTAGGCACCATTGGTCATGTGGCCCACGGGAAGTCGACGGTGGTCAAGGCCATCTCAGGGGTTCACACTGTCCGCTTCAAGAACGAGCTGGAGAGGAACATCACAATCAAGCTAGGTTACGCTAATGCCAAGGTAAGCAACAGTGGCCATTGACCCTAACATAAATAGGATCACACATGAGGAAGGGCTGTGACATGGGCAGAATACATGTGAGAGAATGGAAATGGCATAGTACCAGTAGCACAGGTGATGTTTCCCTACTGACCTGCCCTCCCCTCCCTGCTCTAGGTGTACAAGCTGGACGACCCCAGCTGTCCCAGGCCAGAGTGCTACAGGTCGTGTGGCTCCAGTACTCCTGATGAGTTCCCTACAGACATCCCTGGAACCAAGGGCAACTTCAAACTGGTCAGACATGTGTCCTTTGTGGACTGTCCTGGTCACGACATTCTGATGGCCACTATGTTGAACGGAGCAGCTGTTATGGACGCTGCCCTCCTCCTCATTGGTAAGACTCCACCTCTGATATGTTAATATGAGGTGAATTGTCATTCTCATCCACACACACCTTGTCTATTCATATAATGTCCATGAGGCTAGGAGTATTTATACAACGTTGGGAATTACGTTTAAACAAAGTTGGATCCTTAACGTTAAGAAAAATCCCAAACATAATTTTTTTGACCCCCTACATAATTAAAATCACAGTGCAATTATCACAAAAAATGTAATTTTCTGTGTTATAGGCCTGGAACAGTAGGTTAACTGCCTTTGTTCAGGGGCAGAACGACAGATTTTTACCTTGTCAGCTTTGGGATTCGATCATGCAACCTTTCGGTTACTAGTCCAACACTCTAACAACTAGACTACTAGGCGCACGGTTTTGTCGGCCCCTCTCACTCCCTTGCGCTGGCCTGCCTGCTCTTTCTCTTTGCTAATGAGGAGAGTGTGTGTTCAGTCTCTGGTCTGTTGCCTTGATACCATCCAGGACCTATATACTAGGCGGTGTGTGAGAGGAAGACTCAAAAAATGGTCAAAGACTCCAGTCACCCAAATCATAGACTGTTCTCTCTTGTCCTTGAAATTCTAATCAATAATGAGGAAAGACAAGGTCAATCACCGATCGGGATATTACTTTATTCAAAATGTAAGGCAGCCGGTGAGGCTGGTCGACCCAACACTCTTGATTGTCGTGCCAAGCAGCTAGGGCATAGAAAGAATACAAATATATTTTATAGCAGAGATGCACCCTCTTAGCCTGCATGACAAACATCAGATGTATGGAATGGTTCAAAAGGTGAGACTTGATATATGAGAAAGGAGGATCCCCCCCAGTCAGATAGCATTTGTTGTGAAGACTGTTCTTATTGTATAGAAACCAGAGTTTGATTCCTCTCATCGTTATCCAACACCAAGTCATTCTATGAAATGCATGCTGTAGGTTTTATCACCAACCCGTTAAATCAATTGTCAGTTCCAGATACCGCTATCTTGTAGAGGTCGACCGATTCATCGGAATGGCCGATTAATTAGGGCCGATTTCAGGTTTTCATAACAATCGGAAATCGGTATTTTTGGATGCTGGTTTTGCAGATTTTTTTATTTATTTATTTTTTACAACTTTATTTAACGAGGCAAGAACGACAGATGTTTACCTTGTCAACTCAGGGATTCAATCTTGCAACCTTAAGGTTAACTAGTCCAATGCTCTAACCACCTACCTCACGAGGAGCCTGACTGTTACGGGAATGCAGTAAGAAGCCAAGGTAAGTTGCTAGCTAGCATTAAACTTATCTTATAAAAAACAATCAATCAATCATAATCACTAGTTATAACTACACATGGTTGATGATATTACTAGTTTATCTAGCGTGTCCTGCGTTTCATATAATCGATGCGGTGCTCATTCGTGAAAAAGGATTGTCGTTGCTCCAAAGTGTACCTAACCATAAACATCAATGCCTTTCTTAAAAGCAATACACAGAAGTATATATTTTTAAACCTGTATATTTAGCTAAAAGAAAGGTTAGCAGGCAATATTAACCAGGTGAAATTGTGTCACTTCTCTTGCGTTCATTGCACGCAGAGTCAGGGTATATGCAACAGTTTGGGCCGCCTGGCTCATTGTGAACTAATTTGCCAGAATTTTACGTAATTATGACATAACATTGAAGGTTGTGCAATGTAACAGCAATATTTCGACTTAGGGATGCCACCTGTTAGATAAGATACGGAACGGTTCCGTATTTCACTGAAAGAATAAACGTTTTGTTTTCGAAATGATAGTTTCCGGATTCGACCATATTAATGACCTAAGGCTTGTATTTCTATGTGTTATTATGTTATAATTAAGTCTATGATTTGATGGAGCAGGCTGACTGAGCGATGGTAGGCACCAGCAGGCTCATAAGCATTCATTCAAACAGCACTTTCGTGCGTATTGCCAGCAGCTCTTTGCAATGCTTCAAGCATTGTCCTGTTTATGACTTCAAGCCTATCAACTCCCGAGATTAGGCTGGTGTAACCGATGTGAAATGGCTAGCTAGTTAGCTGGGTGCGCGCTAATAGAGTTTCAAACGTCACTTGCTCTGAAACTTGGGTGTAGTTGTTCCCCTTGCTCTGCATGGGTAACGATGCTTCGAGGGTGGCTGTTGTCGATGTGTTCCTGGTTCGAGCCCAGGTAGTGGCGAGGAGAGGGATGGAAGCTATACTGTTACACTGGAAATACCGAAGTGCCTATAAGAACATCCAATAGTCAAAGGTTAATGAAATACAAATGGTATTTCCCCCATGTTTTTACAAAGTACACATTGACTCTGTACCCGTACTCCCTGTATATAGCCTTTTTAGTGTTATTTTTTACTTTAATTTATTTAGTAAATATTTTCATAACTCTATTTCTTGAACTGCATTGTTGTTTAAGGGCTTGTATGTAAGCATTTCACGGTAAGATCTACACGTGTTGTATTCGGTGCTTGTGGCATAACATTTAGATTTGATTTAGAATATCCTAGTTTATTCATGGAACAGATGTTGCCGGGATACAGAGGTATCTTCTGGCCAGTCTTGTAAGCACAGGGTACTCTTCGTTACTGAGTGGGAGGAGGTGTTTTTTTTCTCATAATATGAAATGACAGTAGGCTACCGGTAGCCTGTATCGATTACCCTTTTCAGATATAATGGAATGTGGTCTGTTAGGGTAGGCTACACTACGGCTTTTTAAATGCAGACACAAAACCTTCTCTGGAGATATGAACGGCGTTTTACTTGTCTGTAAAGTAATGCTGCTTCTGTAGCGGGACTATCGCGATGCGACCAGAACTGTCAATCACATCTTGATCTGCTGCGCGCAGCCTGCCTGCACGCAGACCACGTTCTCTTAAAATAGTGCTTTAAAGTTATTGAAATACTGTGACTTACCAAGACATTTAGTAGAAATAAAGCACATCTAGCTACCCTACCATTAGAAACAACACAGCAGCACATCAATCAGCAATGTTTCTTGTTGTCAGGGAAACAATAGAACATGATATGCCTGAGCAGAATTCTACTGTCTGAAAAGCTAGAGACTCTTCTGATGCGGCACTTTTTTTTAATTGTCTGAAAAGTTATCACGTGTAGCTGCGTTGTATGTCTGTAGCTGCGTTGTATGTCTGTAAAGGGTTGTGGTGGATATAAATTCATTGACCGGCCGTTACGGTCAAACATATATAATAGGATCGTTATTCTACGTTGTGAATTGACGTGGAATTTTATGATTTTTCTTTTCTTATCATTTTAAACGGAAAACCTATAGTGGTCGTTTTTAAACGTTAAACAAAACATTTCAATTGATCATATCCATAATGTTTATACACACCATTATTTATATGTACAATACCAGTCAAAAGTTTGGACACCTACTCATTTCAAGGGTTTTTCTTTGTTTTAATATTTTCTACATTGTAGAATAATAGTGAAGACATCAAAACTATGAAATAACACATGGAATCATGTAGTAACCAAAAAGTGTTAAACAAATCAAAATATATTTGAGATTCTTCACCCTTTGCCTTGATGACAGCTTTGCACTCTTTTGGCATTCTCTCAACTAGTTTCATGAGGTAGTCACCTGGAATGCATTGAATTTCACAGGTGTGCCTTGTTAATTTGTGAAATTTCTTTCCTTAATACGTTTGAGCCAATCAGTTGTGTTGTAACAAGGTAGGGGTGGTATACAGGAGCCCTATTTGGTAAAATATCAAGTCCATATTATGACAAGAACATCTCAAATAAGCAAAGAGAAACCACAGTCCATCATTACTTGGGGGTGGCAGGTAGCCTAGTGGTTAGAGCGTTGGACCACTAACCGGAAGGTTGCTGGATCAAATCCCCGAGTTGACAAGGTAAAAATGTGTTATTCTTCCCCTGAGCACGGCAGTTTACCCACTGTTCTCTGGGCAGCTCCTCGTACCTCTCTCAAAGTTAATGTGGAAGATACATTTCAGTTGAATACATTCAGTTTGACAATATATATATTTTCCCTACTTTAATCTGGAAAATTTCAAGAACTTTTAACATTTCTTCAAATGCAGTCGCAAAGATCATCAAGCGCTAGGATGAACCTGGCTCTCAACCTGGCTCTCAACCTGGCTCTCATGAGGACCGCCACAGGAAAGGAAGACCCAGAGGATAAGTTCATTAAAGTTAACTGCACCTCTGATTGCGGCCCAAATAAATGCTTCACAGAGTTGAAGTAACCGACAATCTCAACATCAACTGTTCAGAGGAGACTGCGTGAATCAGGCCTTCATGGTCGAATTGCTGCAAACAAACCACTACTAAAGGAAACCAATAATAAGAAGAGACTTGCTTGGGCCAAGAAACACGAGCAATGGACATTAGACCAGTGGAAATCTGTCCTTTGGTTCCAACTGCCGTGTCTTTGTGAGACGAAGAGTAGGTGAACAGATGATCTCCACATGTGTGGTTCCCCACTGTGAAGCATGGAGGAGGAGGTATGATGGTTTGGTGGTGCTTTGCTGGTGACACTGTGACTCATTTAGAATTCAAGGCACACTTATCAAGCATGGCTACCACAGCATTCTGCAGTGATACGCCATCCCATCTGGTTTGTGCTTAGTGGGACTATCATTTGTTTTTCTTCAGGACAATGATCCAAAATACACCTCCAGGCTGTGTGAGGGCTATTTGACCAAGGAGATTGATGGAGTGCTGCATCAGATGACCTGGCCTCCACAATCACCGACCTCAACCCAATTGAGATGGTTTGGGAAGAGTTGGTGTGAAGGAAAAGCAGCCAACAAGTGCTCAGCATATGTGGGAACTCCTTCAAGACTGTTGGAAAAACATTCCAGGTGAAGCTGGTTCAGAGAATGCCAAGCCAGTCAAAGCTGTCATCAAGGAAAAGGATAGCTATTTGAAGAATCTCAAATATAATATATATTTTGATTTGTTGTAACACTTTTTTTTGGTTACTGTGTTGTTTCATGGTTTTGATGTCTTCACTATTATTCTACAATGTAGAAAATAGTAAAAATAAGAAAAACCTTTGAAAGAGTAGGTGTTCTAAAACTTTTGACCGGTATGTGTGTTTGTTTTATTCCGGACTCTGACATTGCTGCGATTAACAGATGTTTTTTTTTTTTTTTCACCTTTATTTAACCAGGTAGGCTAGTTGAGAACAAGTTCTCATTTGCAACTGCGACCTGGCCAAGATAAAGCATAGCAGTGTGAACAGACAACACAGAGTTACACATGGAGTAAACAATTAACAAGTCAATAACACAGTAGGACAAAAAAAGGGGGAGTCTATATACATTGTGTGCAAAAGGCATGAGGAGGTAGGCGAATAATTACAATTTTGCAGATTAACACTGGAGTGATAAATGATCAGATGGTCATGTACAAGTAGAGATATTGGTGTGCAAAAGAGCAGAAAAGTAAATAAATAAAAACAGTATGGGGATGAGGTAGGTAAAAATGGCTGGGCTATTTACCGATAGACTATGTACAGCTGCAGCGATCGGTTAGCTGCTCAGATAGCAGATGTTTGAAGTTGGTGAGGGAGATAAAAGTCTCCAACTTCAGCGATTTTTGCAATTCGTTCCAGTCACAGGCAGCAGAGAACTGGAACGAAAGGCGGCCAAATGAGGTGTTGGCTTTAGGGATGATCAGTGAGATACACCTGCTGGAGCTCGTGCTACGGATGGGTGTTGCCGTCGTGACCAGTGAACTGAGATAAGGCGGAGCTTTACCTAGCATGGACTTGTAGATGACCTGGAGCCAGTGGGTCTGGCGACGAATATGTAGCGAGGGCCAGCCGACTAGAGCATACAAGTCGCAGTGGTGGGTAGGGTAAGTTTGGCGGCGTGAGTGAAGGAGGCTTTGTTGCGGAATAGAAAGCCGACTCTAGATTTGATTTTAGATTGGATATGTTTGATATGAGTCTGGAAGGAGAGTTTACAGTCTAGCCAGACACCTAGGTACTTATAGATGTCCACATATTCAAGGTTGGAACCATCCAGGGTGGTGATGCTGGTCAGGCGTGCGGGTGCATATGTTATGTGACCAATAAACATTGATTTGATTTTGATTTGATACATACATACACTGCTTTGTCTAACACCTCTCCTTCCTCTCTCCCAGCGGGTAACGAGTCGTGTCCCCAGCCCCAAACCTCTGAGCACCTGGCTGCCATAGAGATCATGAAGCTCAAACACATCCTAATCCTCCAGAACAAGATTGATCTGGTCAAGGAGAGCCAGGCCAAGGAGCAGTACGAACAGATCCTAGCCTTCGTACAGGGTCAGTGGCTGGAATAGCTCTGTCCTGTAAAGCATTGTGTGTGTGTGTGTTTCTGAATGTGTTTGTTTGCATGAGCGTAGTGAATGTAGATGTTTAACCCCTCTGCCTCTCCTTTTAAAGTGTGTGTAACCTCTCTCCTGTTGTGTGTAGGTACAGTGGCAGAGGGAGCACCTATTATTCCTATCTCAGCCCAGCTGAAGTACAACATAGAGGTGGTGTGTGAATACATTGTCAAGAAGATCCCTGTCCCCATCAGAGACTTCACCTCAGAACCTAGACTGATTGGTAAGAATAGACACGTGATGACTTGTACCAGTTTATCATGTGTTGTGTGTATGTTTTGTGGGTGTGTGTTAATGTGGTTTGAGTTTGTGTGTTTCAGTGATCCGGTCGTTTGATGTCAACAAGCCGGGATGTGAGGTTGACGACCTGAAAGGAGGTGTGGCCGGAGGCAGTATTCTAAAAGGCGTGCTCAAGGTAGGACTCACTTCCTCTTCCCCAAGGCATCATGGGTAAGTGGTCCTATGGCGCAAAGTTCTCATGAAGCTCTCACTCACTTTCATTCCCTGGTCTCTGTCACTCCCTCCTCTCTCTGTTTCTCCTCTCCTGTCTCATTCACCCTGTCTTTCTCTTTCTTGTCTCATCTCCCTCCTATTTCTCTCACTACCTGCCTCCCTCCTTTTATATATTGGTCCCTCTCCAGGTGGGTCAGGAGTTGGAGGTGCGTCCTGGCATCGTGTCTAAGGACCATGAGGGGAAGCTGATGTGTAAACCCATCTTCTCCAAGATCGTCTCACTTTTTGCTGAACACAACGACTTACAGTACGCAGCACCCGGAGGACTCATCGGTATGTACTTGTGTGTTACTGTGACAGTATGGTGGGTCAGGTGTATGTTCTTTCTAATATAGGTTTAAATACTCAGGTATGTGTGTTTTCTGTCCTATCCAGGTGTAGGCACTAAGATTGATCCGACCCTGTGCAGAGCTGACCGTATGGTTGGCCAGGTGCTGGGAGCGGTCGGAGCACTACCTGAGATCTTCACAGAACTGGAAATCTCCTACTTCCTGTTGAGGAGGCTTCTGGGAGTCCGCACTGAAGGAGACAAGAAGGCCGCCAAGGTCAGCACTGTACCCTTGGAACTGTAGCCTGATACTCCTATGCTTGCTGTTGCAATGTTGTGGATGGTAACAGACAAAATATTAAAATTAAATTTAGAGGAGAAAGCGTCTTTAGAGACTTACCCAGTGAGAGTGTGTCAGTAAGTGAGAGGTTTTGTCTACTCCAACTCAGTCTTCTTTCTGTTTCTGTGGTTTTCCCCTCAGGTCCAGAAGCTGTCTAAGAACGAGGT
Source organism: Oncorhynchus nerka (assembly GCF_034236695.1). Taxonomy (NCBI): domain Eukaryota; kingdom Metazoa; phylum Chordata; class Actinopteri; order Salmoniformes; family Salmonidae; genus Oncorhynchus; species Oncorhynchus nerka. Next base: position 19,751,458 of record NC_088417.1, on the reverse strand, counting down.
GTTGATGGTGAACATCGGGAGTCTGTCTACGGGCGGCAGAGTGAGTGCAGTGAAGGCTGATCTGGCCAAGATCGTCCTGACCAACCCTGTCTGTACAGAGGTTGGAGAGAAGATCGCTCTCAGCCGTCGTGTGGAGAAACATTGGCGGTAAGAGAGAGGGGAGGGGTTGATTTTACTGGATTTCATATATATATATGTATGTGTGTGTTTACCCTGACTATCGCATCATTGGTTGTCTATTTTCTCTCTGCAGTCTGATTGGCTGGGGCCAGATCAGGAGGGGTGTGACCATCACCCCTACTGTGGACGACGACTGAGCAACCAAACAGGAAGTGTGTCTCCATGGTGACACCCTCTCAACAAGACTACACACCCAACATACTCTTTTTCATACATACACACACCTGTACAGCTGCCGAGAGAGGGATACCTGACCCGGGAGAGGGAAGGAAGGAGGCGGCATCTTAAATATCTATACTGGCTTCCTCACTACGTCTCCTCTCCTACATCTGCACTGATAAATAAAGAACTGTGACCGGTAAAAGCAGGTTCCTCATAGATATCTACTGTTTTCATCTGTCTTGTTTTCAGATCAGTGCAGACGAACGAGGAAGACACCGTAAAGTACTGACATGCAGCCAGGGAGGGTAAAGAAAGGTAGCTGGTCTGGGGTTTTAAGATGACTATCTCCCAAAGCAGGACTGGAAATGATGGAACAGGGGGCAACACTCACAACGCTACAGATAGAAATGTAATGGATAGAGCTGAGATTACATGAGTTCCTATTAATTCCACATGACAGAGAATCCTGTCCTTTTCTATTTTATATATTTCTATCTGGCTGTACAGTAAGCGTTGCTCCATCCTGAATAAGCCCTGGAGTAACAGATGGTTGATAGTGCTGTGTGTTCTGCTGTTAACAGCTTTCAGTGAAATCTAATAAAATACACATTTGGAACAAAAGCCTGTGAGTTTGTTCTTTAATATTCTATAGGGTTTGATTGGATACTTTTTATTATGCAATGATCTATTTACACATGTTTCTGTCCAATTAAAGCAGACAAGTGGCAAGAATACAAAGGGTTTATGAATAATGTATTAACATTTACATTTAAGTCATTTAGCAGACGCTCTTATCCAGAGCGACCTAAAAACATGAGAGAAGTCACATGTAAAGCCTGAGTACAGCTAAAAACACACTCAGTAATGATTTATCTGTAAACTCCACCCCTAACTCACCTGTTGGGATAAAGTTCAGCTCAGTGCTATAACATTCAGCTCGGTCTGAATGTTATAGGATAATGGGAAATGCATGAATACTGCCTTCCAAAAACGATAAAGCAAACCACTTTGTGGTCGTCTATCTGGTGATCCACTGGGGAAATCAGTTCCTGAGCTGCTGCTGAACACTTTGGAGGAGCTGAAGAAAGGAGATTTAAATGGCACCAGAATAATGGTGTGCTGATTACTTCAGTCACATCCCAAAGGCCCAGTTGGAGCATGCTGAGAGAGAACACTGTGGATATCATGATGCAGCCCTATGGACTTGAGAATGCTGGAGATCCTCAGGAAGATAAATCTCAACATTCTTGCCGAGGGACTACAAATTGACAACCCATCAGGTAATTACTCACATTAGGTTTGAAATATCACTTACTGTACATTTTCCCTCACTGTCTGACAAAGTGAAGTCTTGGGGTTCTTATAACCAATATTGAAACGGAAACCTTTTATTTCAGCAATTACAGAGGAGACAGATAAACCTCAATCAGAGGAGAACACTGCTCCTGAACCTCTTCCACCAGAGGAGACAAAGCCTCCAAAACTGTCTCTCCCAGAGGAGGATCTCTCCTGTCCTCTGTGCCATGACATCTCCAGGGATCCTGTCATCCTGCCATGTAGTCACAGCGTTTGCAAGAACAGAGAGGACCTTGTTAGAAAGAGGACCTTGTTCTCCCTGTCTTCAGATCCTGTGATTCTGGACCCCAACACTGTCCATCCAGATCTCACATTGTCTAAGGATCTGATCAGTGTGCGAGAGAGTGAAGAGACACAGAAGCTTCCTGACCACCCAGAGAGATTTGATTACTTTACATGGATCATGGGTTGTGATGGAGTTAACTCAGGGACACATAGCTGGGATGTTGAAGTTGTGCAAAATACAAATTGGTACCTGGGTGTGGTCACAGAGTCTGTGCAGAGGAAAGGAACCATCGAGAGTGACTACTGGCGATTCCGACACTTCGATGGGTTGTGCCGTGGCGGAGATCTTTCTGTCAGTCTGTTATATCTGGAGTATTTCTCCTGTCTTATCCGGTGTCCTGTGTGAATTTAAGTATGCTCTCTCTAATTCTCTCTTTCTCTCTCTCGGAGGACCTGAGCCCTAGGACCATGCCTCAGGACTACCTGGCATGATGACTCCTTGCTGTCCCCAGTCGACCTGGCCGTGCTGCGGCTCCAGTTTCAACTGTTCTGCCTGCGGCTATAGAACCCTGACCTGTTCACCGGACGTGCTACCTGTCCCAGACTTGCTGTTATCAACTCTCAAAAGCAGAAGCGGTAGAGATACTCTCAATGATCGGCTATGAAAAACCAACTGACATTTACTCCTGAGGTGCTGACTTGTTGCACCCTCGACAACTACTGTGATTATTATTATTGTATTTGTATTTATTTTTTTACCCCCAATTTCGTGGTATCCAATTGTTTTTAGTAGTTACTATCTTGTCTCATCGCTACAACTCCCGTACGGGCTCGGGAGAGACGAAGGTCGAGAGTCATGCGTCCTCCGAAACACAACCCAACCAAGCCGCACTGCGATACAGCTAGCACTGCAATGCAGTGCCTTAGACCACTGCGCCACCCGGGAGGCAGTGATTATTATCTGACCCTGCTTGTCATTTATGAACATTTGAACATCTTGGCCATGTTCTGTTATAATCTCCACCTGGCACAGCCAGAAGAGGACTGGCCACCCCACATAGCCTGGTTCCTCTCTAGGTTTCTTCCTAGGTTTTGGCCTTTCTAGGGAGTTATGCCACCATGCTTCTACACCTGCATTGCTTGCTGTTTGGGGTTTTAGGCTGGGTTTCTGTACAGCACTTTGAGATATCAGCTGATGTAAGAAGGGCTATATAAATTTGATTTGATTTAGCTGTAGTCTCCATCCTCTGAGGATCTTACCAATGAAGGCCTCTGTGCAAATCCAGCACAGTTAGTTAGAGATGATACGTAGTTGCGTTTCAGGTCTTCTTTATTGCAGTTGTGTTGCACAAATAATCAGATCTCACAACGCCTGGAAAAGTGTTTGTCGTATGTAAATGAGATAGCAATGCCCCTTGTCACTGTCTCATTTCAGATTCATACCCTTTTATGCAGAGGTCGAGAGTTGAATTATTTGTTCGATTTTTGGGAACCATCTTTTACTGTACTTAGATATTTCCAGTAAAAAATTGCTAAATATTTACATTAAGTCAATATGTAGGCTACTTAAAGTCCACATGTTTCCTTTGAGTAGTCTTATAGCATTATTATCCTTGGGTGATATGTAATATAATGATAATTAAGTTATTATATGAATGTAATCTTCTAATAAATAAAATATTTATTGATCAATCCAAATATTTCAGCGTTATTCAATCATCTCTGTTTGACCTAGATGAAAAAATTGATTTTAGCTCAATCTTTATTATGTTGCAAGCTGTCGTTTTTGTTTACTAAAGGAGTTCCGAAGTCTACTTCCTGGATGGATGGCACACCTGATGGTTGTCACTCGTTACCACAGCCACAAAGTCAAAATTGACTAGGCTATATCGTAAGTAATGAAAACAAAAGTTGCTTTTTGGTCTTAATTTAATGTTACAGTTTGGCATATGGCTACCAGAGTGGGTAGGTTTAAAAATCTGATTTTAATTAGATACATTGTAGAAATATGCGGAGATTTGCTGTGATAAAGAACTGCAGACAGCACCTGAAGAGCACGAGACACCACGCGTCAACACGGAGTGACAATATCCGAAGGAGTCGCAAATGTAGACGGTGATCCAAGGTCAATTTGGCGTTTATTGAGCTGAAGGGGGTTTGGGGACGGCAAGCCGATCCTATATCTGTACAGGACAGCCTCTACTTGGAGCTGAAGTAGCCTACACCTGCGACGGACGCAGTTCGGCGGTCAAGCAATAACACGGATCAAAAAGTATGTATGGTAAACTTTAAATGCCGAAAAATGTAATGTTTTTCGCAATAAAAGAGACGACGCACGCAGCTTGTGTTTCTTTGGGGGAGGTCGATTGCGTTTTTAATAAGATTTCAGTGTTAAATTCGGTAGGCCTATTACTCAAAAGATTGAATACAGAAGTTCTAGGCAGAAATTGTCATGTGAAATGGTATCTGTGTCAACGTGTTTTTGATCTGTGCACCGTCTGATCATAAGCTGTTACAGAGCTCTTTGAGTTGCTGAGCTGCACTGAAGAATGGAATCATCAGGTATGTTGCTTTATGTTTTTGCTCCTATACAGGTCTAGGCTCCCATATTGATCACCTAGCCAACTGATTATGTCCTACTGATGATTAAAATATGACAAATGTTTGGAATGAGATTGGAAAATCTGATTGATCTGTTGTTATGGCCATACGTCAGTCCTTGACTCAATTGATCACTTGACTGAGTAGGTAGGTGTGTTAGAGCTGAGCTGGAACAAAATACTGCACACCCTGTGGCTCTCAAGAACTGGGTTGGGGTAGAGGGTAAGGGTCCATTTGGGATTGAGTAGGCATCTAATCATGTCTGTTTGTGATTGGCCAGATGTCCAGCGGGGGCGGGGACGTTCGCCGTTTGACCTCATCATGAACCAGATCCGCAGGAAACGCACGACCTCAGACAGGAAGTCAACGTCTGGCCGCTTCCTGTCCCGCCAAGCCGAGAGTGGAGGGCTTCCTGAGGACAGAGAGGCGGAGGAGGAGAGGGACGGCGCAGGTGAGAGGACTGTGAGAACCTCAATAAGCAGCAAAAGTATTTAGTGCCCATAGTCAGTACCATTTTACTGGAATTGTAGTGTGTCTCAGGATAACTTAACGTGTGATATGTTTGGTGTTTGTGTTGTGTCCCAGGTGTCGTTCCTGGCCCAACTGACCCAGCAGAGAGTGTGTGTGACATGGGCTGGGGTCGTGTGTGTGTGTTTGTCAAGAGGCTGGGGAAGAGAGCAGACAGCAGGACTTTGAGTCTGGCTCACTGTGACCTCACTGCTACTGATGTACTGGAACTGGGTTAGTACACACATACATTTAAATACTTTATTTGGATCCACAAATCAAATGTACATTTCAAGACATACACGCACATACTCGTCATATTATGTTGGTGTCATCTTTTTGTGCCCACCCTGTCTCTCTCTCTCAGCTACCTTGCTCCCCTCTCTGTCTCTATTGGAGGAGATGGACCTCTCATGGAACGAGCTGATTGGAGGATGTCTGAGATCATTGACCTCTCACCTCCAGAACGTGGGTGGACTCAGAACCCTCAGGCTCTCGTGCTGTAGGCTGACTGCTGATGACATCACTGCTCTGGGTGGGGCTTAAAAAGAGACTCTAACCTAAACACTTACTGTTTCTTTACATTAGTGGCAATTTTGCAGACTGCCTGTGTGTGTTGTGTAGGTGAGGCATTGAAGTGTGTTCCGGTTTTGGAGGTTCTGGACCTGTCCTGGAATGCTGGTATTGGTGGCTCAGCTTTGCAAGGCATTGTGGGTAAACTCCACCCAACCCTTAGAGAGCTCTACTTGGTGGCCTGCCAGCTCACTGAAACTGACGCTACTATACTGGGTACGTATGCATGCACAGACACACACACAAACACAAAGTTGTACGAGATTAAATGAAAGGTCTCTCTCCCCTCTCTCTCTCATCCCAGGTGGTATAGTGAGTGTTCTCCCCAGACTGTGTGTGTTGGATGCGTCTTGCAACCCTCTCCTGGCCCACACACAGACCGACGCAGAGGACGGTGCTCAACTCTTTATTATAAAAAAAACAGTAAAAGGGTGCTAGAAGCCAACAATCCTAAATTGAAAAGGGGGCCAGCCCTTACTCATTTGTTGCAGTTTATATACAGTGGGGCAAAAAAGTATTTAGTCAGCCACCAATAGCCACCAAGTTCTCCCACTTAAAAAGATGAGAGGGGCCTGTAATTTTCATCATAGGTACACTTCAACTATGACAGACAAAATGAGAAAAAATCCAGAAAATCACATTGTAGGATTTTTAATGAATTTATTTGCAAATTATGGTGGAAAATAAGTATTTGGTCACCTACAAACAAGCAAGATTTCTGACTCTCACAGACCTGTATCTTCTTCTTTGAGGTTCCTCTGTCTTCCACTTGTTACCTGTATTAATGGCACCTGTTTGAACTTGTTATCAGTATAAAAGACACCTGTCCACAACCTCAAACAGTCACACTCCAAACTCCACTATGGCCAAGACCAAAGAGCTGTCAAAGGACACCAGAAACAAAATTGTAGACCTGCACCAGGCTGGGAAGACTGAATCTGCAATAGGTAAGCAGCTTGGTTTGAAGAAATCAACTGTGGGAGCAATTCTTATGAAATGGAAGACATACAAGACCACTGATAATCTCCCTCGATCTGGGGCTCCACACAAGATCTCATCCCGTGGGGTCAAAATGATCACAAGAACGGTGAGCAAAAATCCTAGAACCACACGGGGGGACCTAGTGAATGACCTGCAGAGAGCTGGGACCAAAGTAACAAAGCCTGCCATCAGTAACACACTACGCCGCCAGGGACTCAAATCCTGGAGTGCCAGACGTGTCCCCCTGCTTAAGCCAGTACATGTCCAGGCCCGTCTGAAGTTTGCTAGAGAGCATTTGGATGATCCAGAAGAAGATTGGGAGAATGTCATATGGTCAGATGAAACCAAAATATAACTTTTTGGTAAAACCTCAACTCGTCGTGTTTAGAGGACAAAGAATGCTGAGTTGCATCCAAAGAACACCATACCTACTGTGAAGCATGGGGGTGGAAACATCATGCTTTGGGGCTGTTTTTCTGCAAAGGGACCAGGACAACTGATCCGTGTAAAGGAAAGAATGAATGGGGCCATGTATCGTGAGATTTTGAGTGAAAACCTCCTTCCATCAGCAAGGGCATTGAAGATGAAACGTGGCTGGGTCTTTCAGCATGACAATGATCCCAAACACACCGCCCGGGCAACGAAGGAGTGGCTTCGTAAGAAGCATTTCAAGGTCCTGGAGTGGCCTAGCCAGTCTCCAGATCTCAACCCCATAGAACATCTTTGGAGGGAGTTGAAAGTCCATGTTGCCCAGCAACAGCCCCAAAACATCACTGCTCTAGAGGAGATCTGCATGGAGGAATGGGCCAAAATACCAGCAACAGTGTGTGAAAACCTTGTGAAGACTTACAGAAAACTTTTGACCTCTGTCATTGCCAACAAAGGGTATATAATTTTTGTTATTGACCAAATACTTATTTTACACCATAATTTGCAAATAAATTCATTAAAAATCCTACAATGTGATTTTCTGGAGAAAACCAATTCTAATTTTGTCTGTCATAGTTGAAGTGTACCTATGATGAAAATTACAGGCCTCTCTCATCTTTTTAAGTGGGAGAACTTGGTGGCTGACTAAGTACTTTTTTGCCCCACTGTGTGTATGTATGTATGTATGTATATATATATCACAAAAGTGAGTACACCCCTCACATTTTTGTAAATATTTGAGTATATCTTTTGAGGGGACAGGAAATTTGCACTGTTATACAAGCTGTACACTCACTACTTTACATTGTAGCAAAGTGTAATTTCTTCAGTGTTGTCACATGAAAAGATATACTCAAATATTTACAAAAATGTGAGGGGTGTACTCACTTTTGTGATAATTTATATATATATATATATATATACAGTATATTATAATTGTATTTTTTATTATAAAAACATTTTTACCTTTTATTTAACTAGGCAAGTCAGTTAAGATAAAATTCGTATTTACAATGACGGCCTACCAAAAGGAAATATGCCTCCTGCGGGGACGGGGGCTGGGATTAAAAATGCATTAAATTAAAATATAGGACGACACACACACATCACGACAAGAAAGACAAAACTACATAAAGAGAGACATAAGATAACAACAGCATGGCAGCAACACAACATGACAACAACATGGCAGCAGCACAACATGGTAGCTGCACAAAACAGGGTACAGACAACAAAATATTGGGCACAGACAACAGCACAAAGGGCAAGAAGGTAGAGACAACAATACATCACACAAAGCAGCCACAACTGTCAGTAAGAGTGTCCATGATTGAGTCTTTGAATGAAGAGATTGAGATAAAACTGTCCAGTTTGAGTGTTTGTTGCAGCTCGTTCCAGTCGCTAGCTGCAGCGAACTGAAAAGACGAGTGACCCATGGATGTGTGTGCTTTGGGTACCTTTAACAGAATGTGACTGGCAGAACGGGTGTTGTATGTGGGGGATGAGGGCTGCAGTAGATATCTCAGATAGGGGGGAGTGAGGCCTAAGAGAGTTTTATAAATAAGCATCAACCAGTGGGTCTTGCGACGGGTATACAGAGATGACCAGTTTACAGAGGAGTATAGAGTGCAGTGATGTGTCCTATTAGGCACATTGGTGGCAGTTGATCTAGTTGCAGATGATATTTAGATTTTCTTGATGTTGTTTTTCTTTCACAGGCAGCATGTCCAAAACAGAGCCAGGGAAAGGCAGCGTGTGGGGTTTGGGGGGGTTAGTTCCTTCCCTAAGCCACACCCCCTCCCTTACAACCCTACGACTACACGACTGTGGCCTGACCACACAATCCCTCGGCCTGTTGGGTAAGATGCCAGTCAAACACATAAGGGAGAGAAAATGGCCATTCGATTAGTGTTTGTCTAGGGGCTAATTCATCTATCAGTCCTCATAGATCTGTTAATTTGATCAACCCCTCTTTCTACAGGTGGTTCGTTCCACTGCCTCCGCTCCCTGTGTCAATTGGACCTGTCCTGTAATAAGGGTGTGGCCGGGGGGCTGTCCCTCCTCTCCCCTCACCTGGCTCTCCTCTCACATCTGGGCGGCCTGGACCTGCACCTCTGCTGCCTCACACACACAGACCTACAGGCCCTCAGTGAGTGTGTGTGAGAGAGAGAAGTGGTATGTCTTGAGTTGATGCGTACCTTTGAATGTGAGTGTGTGTTGTCTCCAGTCCAGGCACTGCCCTCGCTCACTGAGCTGACGGAACTGGACCTGTCATCCAATAAGGAGGTTGGGGGTGTGGTCAGTGATATTGTCTCCGCCCTCCCGCTGTCACAGATTAAACTCCTCCCACTCAACGGCTGCAGTCTGAACCAGGAATCACTCAGCGCACTCGGTACTCCACTATTACTGGCTGCTTCTTATTCTAGTCTAGTGTACTTCAAGATGAGGCTTCTGTTTGACTGCTTGAATCCAAATAAAATATTCTGTATGTGTGTGTTCCAGCTCTAGCTATGCCGTACCTGCAGTGTATAGATGTGTCCTGGAGTAAGATGGTGGGCGGGCGTCTGGCACTGCTACTGGAAGCTCTGCAGCCGTCAGCCACCCAGGAGCTCCGCCTTAGCAGCTGTGACCTCACCACTGACGACCTGCTTCATCTGGGTACACACATGCATACACACTATCACGCACTCTATACACCTACTGACACAAATACAGGTGAGTCTAATAATCTTTCCTTTTGCCCCTAGCTGTGGTATGTAAGCGTGGCGTTCTGTCCTCTCTGCGTGTGTTGGACCTGTCCTATAACGGAGGGGTGGGGGAGGAGGGGTGGTGTGGGTTGCTAGGAGAGGGGGGGCTGGGCTCACTGGAGGAGCTGGACCTTAGTCTGCGACCCCTGACCTCTAAACCCTCACTCCTGACATCCAACCCCTCACCCCTGACCTGGCTGCCAACCCTGCTCTCTGCTTTTCCTCATCTGCCTGCGCTGACACGTCTCTCTCTTCAGCGATGGACTCTCACAGCCCAGGTACACACACACACACGCACTGACTTGGTACTGACTTTTCATCTATACGGCATAAAATCAGGCCAATTGTAATGGCTGGAACTATCAGATGTATGTTATTACATCCTTCTCTCCTCCAGGAGCGGGAGCAGGTAAACCACGCCCTCAGGAAGAGGAAAGTACTATTAGAGTTGGACCCCGTCCCGTTTGCTTCGTCTGCCAATCAGGAGGGGCTAGAGGAGGAACGCAATGAGGAGTAGAGCTAGAAAGAGGGAAGGGAATTGGAGGGGCTTTTGTTTGTTTGATTTCATGTAAATGTATCTAATGTTTATTACTTCTAACATATGGGTCAAACACATTAACTATGTTGTCTTTTAGATCAAGCACCCAAAATAATCTTGTGATGTTAAGCACCATGCACATACACCATACTGTTTGCACATTGTTTTCCCGCTGATAATGACTTTGATGAAAGTAAGAAGTTTACATCAGTAAAACTACTAACACTGTGAGTCTACTGATCTGAGCTGTTTGGCCAACTCTGTTCATTTGACTTTTAGCTTCACTCTGACATGCTGATTGTTTCAATAAATTATGCACCGGGTACATGAATAACACGTTTGACATCTTGGAGAGTGTGTAATAATTGTGCAGGCGGAAAGTAGAGTGTGTCATATTGTGTTTAATGGGTTTCACATTCTCCTCTCATCTCCGGTAGAAACAGAACCCGAATCATTTATTCTTCTTGCTGGCGGGTGCTTTCTTCTCTTTCACTGCAAGTTCCTCTCTTCCATCACTCTTCTTCTGTCGTTCTCCAGTTCTCGGAACATTCCGAAGCCCCTCTGGACCATCAGCCCCTGCCAACATGCCTGGATCTGTTCGCAGAAACACTATGTGTGTGACCAACTGGGTTCAAAAACCCAGATCTCCTGTGTGCCACAAGACTGTGTTCACCCTTCAGTTATTTACATGCACCTGTACGTGTGTTTGTATGTTAGTAGTATCTGTATGGCCTTGCGGAGCTTGTCTCCAGTCTCCTTTAGGTAGAGTTGTATAGCCCTGAGGCATAACTTCTACCAGAGGGTTGTAATTCAGCTGTAGAACCACCAGGTGTCACAGGAGAGGCATATATTTGGGCAGAGCTGATATCCTGCTATCCTGTGAATACAACTCTTTTAAAGCTGGGGGGAAAGAAGAGGAAAGAGGTAGGTGTGTGGTTACCAGGCGGCGGACAGAGTGGTCAGTCCCCTCCTGTACTCCCTGTTCACTCATGACTGCACGGCTCCAACACCACTATTAAGTTTGCAGATGACACAACAGCAGTAGGCCTGATCAACTACCAGATAGCCTATAGGGAGGAGGTCAGAGACCTGGCCGTGTGGTGCCAGGACAATAACCTCTCCCTCAACGTGATATAGACAACGGAGATTATTGTGGACTACAGGAAAAATAGGACAGAGTATGCCCCGCCCCCATTCTCATCGACGGGGCTGTAGTGGAGCAGGTTGAGAGCTTCAAGTTCCTTGGTGTCCACATCAACAACTAACTAATGGTCCAAGCACACCATGACAGTCGTGAAGAGGGCACGACAAAACCTATTCCCCCTCAGGAGACTACAAAGATTTGACATGGGTCCTCAGATCCTCAAAAGCTTCTACAGCTGCACCATCGAGAGCATCCTGACCGGTTGCATCACTGCCTGGTAATGCAACTGCAAGCCGGGAGGCCCGTGGGGCGACGCACACTTGGCCTAGCGTCGTCCGGGTTAGGGAGGGCTTGGTCGGTAGGGATGTCCTTGTCTCATCGCGCACCAGCGACTCCTGTGGCGGGCCGGGCGCAGTGAGCGCTAGCCAAGGTTGCCAGGTACACGGTGTTTCCTCCGGCACATTGGTGCGGCTGGCTTCCCGGGTTGGATGTGCGCTGTGTTAAGAAGCAGTACGGCTGGTTGGGTTGTGTATCGGAGGACGCATGACTTTCAACCTTCGTCTCTCCCGAGCCCGTACGGGAGTTGTAGCGATGAGACAAGATAGTAGCTACTACAACAATTGGATACCACGAAATTGGGAGAGAAAAAGGGGTTAAAATAAAAAACAGCTTCTACCCCCAAGCCATAAGACTCCTGAATATCTAGTCAAATGGCTACCCTGACTATTTGCATTGTTCTCTCCCCCTCTTTACACCACTGCTACTCTCTGTTATGTATGCATAGTCACTTTAATAACTCTACCTACATGTACATACTACCACAACTAACAGGTGCCCCTGCACATTGACTCTGTATCGGTACCCCCCTGTATATGGACTCACTATTGTTATTTTACTGCTGCTCTTTAATTACTTGTTACTTTTATCTCTTATTCTTTTCCATATTTTTTTGAAACTGCATTGTTGGTTAGGGGCTCGTAAGTAAGCATTTCACAAATACACCTGTTGTATTTGTCTGATTCTGCTCCAGCCATTACCATGAGCCCATCCTCCCCAATTAAGGTGCCACCAACCTCTGTGCTCCATATTCCCTAATATAGTGCACAACTTTTGGCCAGAGCTCTATGTGGCAGCATATGAATCTTTGGCCAAAAGTTCTGCATTATATTAGGGAATAGGGAGCCATATAGTAGTGAATATGGTTTCATTTCAGTTTTGCTGAAGGTTGATGACATCACTCTCCAAATGTGTAAAAATCGTCTATCCTCGGTTGCAACACTCACTACCGAGTTCCAAACTGCCTCTGTAAGCAACGTCAGCACGAGCTGTTTGTTGGGTTCTTCATGATATGGGTTTCCATGGGCGAGCAGCCGCACACAAGCCTAAGACCACCATGCTCAATGCCAAGCGTTGGCTGGAGTGGTATAAAACTTGCCGCCATTGGACTCTGGAGGAGTGGAAACGCGTTCTCTGGAGTGATGAATCACGCTTCACCATCTGGCAGTCCGATGGATGAATCTGGGTTTGGTGGATGCCAGGAGAAGGCTACCTGCCCCAATGCATAGTGCCACCTGTACAGTTTGGTGGATGCCAGGAGAACTCTACCTGCCCCAATGCATAGTGCCAACTGTACAGTTTGGTGGATGCCAGGAGAACTCTACCTGCCCCAATGCATAGTGCCAACTGTACAGTTTGGCGGATGCCAGGAGAACTCTACCTGGCCCAATGCATAGTGCCAACTGTACAGTTTGGCGGATGCCAGGAGAACTCTACCTGGCCCAATGCATAGTGCCAACTGTACAGTTTGGTGGAGGAGAAATAATGGTTTGGGCCCCTTAGTTCCAATGAAGGGAAATCTTAATGCTACAGCATATAATGACATTCTACACGATTCTGTGCTTCCAACTTTGTGGTATCAGTTTGGGGAAAACCCTTTCCTGTTTCAGCACGACAATGCCCCGTGCACAAAGCAAGGTCCATTTAGAAATGGTTTGTCGATATCGGTGTGGAAGAACTTGACTGGCCTTCACAGAGCCCTGACTTCAAATCAAAAACCTTTGGGATGAATTGAAACAGTCAGTGCCCGACCTCACTAATGCTCTTGTGGCTGAATGGAAGCAAGTCCCCGCAGCAATGTTCCAGCATCTAGTGGAAAGCCTTCCCAATAGAGTGGAGGCTGTTGTAGCAGCAAAGGGGGGACCAATTTCATATTAATGCCTAGGATTTTGGAATGAGATGTTCGAGCAGGTGTCCACATACTTGTGTGTGTATTGTATCTGACCTGCAGACATAGTAGAGCTCCCTGTGTCTCTGGTACATTCTCCAGCTGGTTCTGGGTAACATACAGCTCCCTCAGCAGTCCCAGGCTGATGACCTCAGCAGGCAGGGTAGTCAGGCTGTTCTTTGATAGGCCCAACAGCTCCAGGTTGTAGAGGTTCTGACAGAGGCCATTAGATAGCCTCTCCAGCTCATTACCAAGGAACTGCAGCACGTTCTGCAGATGATCTCTTCCAGTCTTCCATACCAGGCTGAGGTCCAGTGGGTTGCAGCTGAGGTCTAGAGAGCGTAGTTGCGGCAAGCATCCCGGCTCTTGGTACACGGTGCCCAGCCGGTTGTAGGTAGAGAACCCACAGGCAGGTAAGGCAGGAGATGCCAGGTGGGATGTGTTGGAGCTGGTCCCTGTCCAGGTGGACTGGGTGGAGCACCGGGGAGGGGAATGCCGTAAGGCCCCATCCAGAACAGTCCCAGAACAGGATTTTAGCTTGCCTGTCCCTAGGCGTTTACAACCCAGTAGGCTCACACTCCAACCGCCCGTCTCGCACCACCTGCTCTACGATTTCATAGAAGTGGATAGAGAGCATGATGCTACCTTTCATGATACCACAGAGGGGAGTTGGCACTATCTATGTTAGCACCAGAGTTACAATTGCTAGAACTCAATCCAATACAGGTCAACGTTACGTGGTGGCTGAACAGGCTTTGAGGTACAACAAGGAACATTCAATGGATGTCTCCTTGGGAACGTTCAGGATTCATTGTGTGCTTTGTTAACAACCAACTAACATATGAAAGTTAATGATTGCCATAGTAATTACCAGAGCCATAGCATTGTTCTATAGCGCAATTGAAAAGTATTCAGACTCCTTTTCCTTTTTCCACATTTTGTTACTTTTCAGCCTTATTCTAAAATGGATTAAATAAAACATTTTCTTCAATACTCCACACACAATAATCCATAATGACAAAGCAAAAACATGTTTTTAGCCATTTTTATAAATGTATTAAAAATTAAAAACAGTATTCAGACCCTTTGCTATGAGACTCGAAATTGAGCTCAGGTGGATCCTGTTTCCAATGATCATCCTTGAGATGTTTCTGCAACTTGATTGGAGTCCACCTGTGGAAAATTCAATTGATAGGACATGATTTGGAAAGGCACATACCTGTCAATATAAGGTCCCACAGTTGATAGTGCATGTCAGAGCAAAAGCCAAACCATGAGGTCGAAGGAATTGTCCATAGAGCTCAGAGACAGGATTGTGTCGAGGCACAGATCTGGGGAAGGGTATCAAAACATTTCTGCAGCATTGAAGGTCCCCAAAAACACAGTGGCCTCCATCGTTCTTAAATGGATGAAGTTTGGAAACACCAAGACTCTTCATTGAGCTGGCCGCCTGACCAAACTGAGCAATCGGGGGAGAAGGGCCATGGTCAGGGAGGTGAGCAAGAATCCGATGGTCACTCTGACAGAGCTCCAGAGTTCCTCTGTGGAGATGGGAGAACCTTCTAGAAGGACAACCATCTCTGCAGCACTCCACCAATCAGGCCTTTATGGTAGAGTGGTGAGACGGAAGCCACTCAGTAAAAGGCACATGACAGCTGCTAGGAGTTTGCCAAAAGGCACCCAAAGGACTCTCAGACCATGAGAAACAAGATTCTTTGGTCTGATGAAACCAAGATTGAAGTCTTTGGCCTAAATGCCAAGCGTCATGTCTGGAGGAAACCTGGCACCATATCTACGGTGAAGCATGGTGGTGGCAACATCATGCTGTGGGGATGTTGTTTAGCGGCAGGGACTGGGATACTAGTCAGGATCGAGGGAAAGATGATCAGAGCAAAGTACAGAGAGAATCTTGAAGAAAACCTGCTCCAGAGCACTCAGGAACTCAGACTGGGGCGAAGGTTCACCGTCCAGCAGGACAACAACCCTAAGCACACAGCCAAGACAACGCAGGAGTGGCTTTGGGACAAGTCTCTGAATGTCCTTGAGTGGCCCAGCCA
This sequence comes from Oncorhynchus nerka, assembly GCF_034236695.1. NCBI lineage: Eukaryota > Metazoa > Chordata > Actinopteri > Salmoniformes > Salmonidae > Oncorhynchus > Oncorhynchus nerka. The sequence continues at coordinate 19,735,734 of NC_088417.1, read as the reverse complement.
GAGCCCGGACTTGATTGAACATCTCTGGAGAGACCTGAAAATAGCTATTCGTTGCCAAAGGTGCTCCAACAAAGTAATGAGTAAAGGGTGAATACTTATGTAAATGTAATTTTTCTGTTTTTTTTTTTTTAACTGTTTTTGCTTTGCCATGATGGGCTATTATGTGTAGATCGATGGGAAAATGTTTTTTAATCCATTTTATAATAAGGCTGTAACGTAACAAAATGTGAAAAAGTCAAGGGGTCAGAATACTTTCCAAATGCACTGTAGATGGAGAACATTGAGCAACCTAAACTTTTCTTAGTGTTCTATGCAAAAATGGTCATTACCATGGCAACTATATCACATCAACATGTTGGCCATATTTGGTGTACAAGCCATATTGTAAATGTATGAAAAGGATCATTTATTTTTTATTTTATTTAACCTTTATAAAACAAGAAAATATATTTTTGAGGTTACAAAACCTCTTTTGGAAGTAGGGTCTGACAAGCAGTCAGCGTAAACATACACGAGCATGATACAAATAGGACATGAACAGAGAAGTTACTTAAAACAGTTTATTAGATATTTATTAGAGTGCATGTATGCATCAAGTGTAACTGAATATGCGCCAGGTGGGTAGTATTATTAAGGGTTTAGGGTGTGTGTGAGGAGTTAGGATAGAGTTGTGTATTTGTGAGGGCCACAGCTGCATTGCTAGCAGGATTTACATCCTGTCCGTAGCTGGGTGTCCAGTAGTAGTGCCTCTTCAGCCCATGGAAGACCTCAGCCAGACACACACACCCGTCCACCTCGTACACACACACATCGGTCTGCTCCGACGACAGACGACCACTGGACAGCAAATCACTGAAAGCCTGGTGGAGGGGAGTAAGAGTGTGGCTTCGAGTGTGATTTTGATTTGTGTGTTTTATTATTTTATTTTTATTTATTTCACCTTTATTTAACCAGGTAAGCTAGTTGAGAACAAGTTCTCATTTACAACTGCGACCTGGCCAAGATAAAGCAAAGCAGTTGGATACATACAACACAGAGTTACACATGGAGTAAAACAAACATACAGTCAATAATACAGTAGAAAAGGTCTATACACAGTGTGTGCAAATGAGGTAAGATAAGGGAGGTAAGGCAATAAATAGCGGCGAAGTAATTACAATATACCAATTAAACACTGGAGTGAATAGATGTGAGAGAAGACGAATGTACAAGTTGAGATACTGGGGTGCAAAGGAGCAAGATAAATAAATACAGTATTGGGATGAGGTAGTTGGATGGGCTATTTACAGATGGGCTATGTACAGGTGCAGTGATCTGTTAGCTGCTCTGACAGCTTGTGCTTAAATCTAGTGAGGGAGATATGAGTCTCTAGCTTCAGTGATTTTTGCAGTTCGTTCCAGTCATTGGCAGCAGAGAACTGGAAGGAAAGGCGGCCAAATAAGGAATTGGCTTTGGGGGTGACCAGTGAGATATACCTGCTGGAGCGCGTGCTACGAGTGGGTACTGCTATGGTGACCAGTGAGCTGAGATAAGGCGGGGCTTTACCTACCAGAGACTTGTAGATGACCTGGAGCCAATGGGTTTCACGACGAGTATGAAGCGAGGGCCAGCCAAAGAGAGAGTACAGGTCGCTGTGGTGGGTAGTACATGGGGTTTTGGTGACAAAATGGATGGCACTGTGATAGACTGCATCCAATTTGTTGGGTAGAGTGTTGGAGGCTATTTTGTAGATGACATCGCCGAAGTCGAGGATCGGTAGAATGGTCAGTTTTACGAAGGTATGTTTGGCAGCATGAGTGAGGGAGGCTTTGTTGCGAAATAGGAAGCCGATTCTCGTTTAATTTTGGATTGGAGATGCTTAATGTGAGTCTGGAAGAAGAGTTTACAGTAGCCAGACACCTAGGTATTTGTAGCTGTCCACGTATTCTAAGTCAGAACCGTCCTGAGTAGTGATGCTGGACGGGCAGGCAGAGATCGGTTGAAGAGCATGCATTTAGTTTTACTTGCATTTAAGAGCAGTTGGAGGCCACGGAAGGAGAGTTGTATGGCATTGAAGCTCGCCTGGAGGTTAATTAACACAGTGTCCAAAGAAGGGCCAGAAGTATACAGAATGGTGTTGTCTGCGCAGAGGTGGATCTGAGAATCACCAGCAGCAAGAGCGACATCATTGATGTATACAGAGAAGAGAGTCGGTCTGAGAATTGAACCTGTGGCACCCCAATACAGACTGCCACAGTCCCTCCGATTTGACACACTGAACTCTATCAGAGAAGTAGTTGGTGAACCAGGCGAGGCAGTCATTTGAGAAACCAAGGCTGTTGAGTCTGCCGATAAGAATGTGGTGATTGACAGAGTCTAAAGCCTTGGCCAGGTTGATGAATACGGCTGCACAGTAATGTCTCTTATCGATGGCGGATATGATATCGTTTAGGACCTTGAGCGTGGCTGAGGTGCACCCATGACCCATTCTGAAACCAGATTGCTGAGCGGAGAAGGTACGGTGGGATTTAAAATGGTCTGTAATCTGTTTGTTAACTTGGCTTTCAAAGACCTTAGAAGAGCAGGGTAGTATAGATATAGGTCTGTAGCAGTTTGGGTCTAGAGTGTCTCCCCCTTTGAAGAGGGGGATGATCGCGGCAGCTTTCCAATCTTTGGGAATCTCAGACGATACGAAAGAGAGGTTGAACAGGCTAGTAATAGGGGTTGCAACAATTTCGGCAGATCATTTTAGAAAGAGAGGGTTCAGATTGTCTAGCCCGGCTGATTTGAAGGGGTCCAGATTTTGCAGCTCTTTCAGAACATCAGCTATCTGGATTTGGGTGAAGGAGAAATGGGGAGGCTTGTTGAGTTGCTGTGGGGGGTGCAGGGCCGTTGACCAGGGTAGGGGTAGCCAGGTGGAAAGCATGGCCAGCCGTAGAAAATGCTTATTGAAATTCTCCATTATAGTGGACTTATCGGTGGTGACAATGTTTCCTAGCCTCAGTGCAGTGGGCAGCTGGGAGGAGGTGCTCTTATTCTCCATGGACTTTACTATGTCCCAGAACTTTTTTGAGTTTGTGCTACAGGATGCAAATTTCTGTTTGAAACAGCTAGCCTTAGCTTTCCTAACTGCCTGTGTATGTATATTGGTTCCTAACTTCCCTGAAAAGCTGCATATCACGGGGGCTATTCGATGATAATGCAGTACGCCACAGGATGTCTTTGTGCTCACCAAGGGCAGTTAGGTCTGGAGTGAACGAAGGGATATATCTGTTCCTGGTTCTACATTTTTTGAACGGGGCATACTTGTTTAAAATGGTGAGGAAGGCACTTTTAAAGAATAACCAGGCATCCTCTACTGATGGGATGAGGTCAATATCCTTCCAGGATCCCCGGGCCAGGTCGATTTGAAAGGCCTGCTCGCTGAAGAGTTTTAGGGAGCGTTTGACTGTGATGAGGGGTGATCATCTGACCGCAGACCCATTACGGATGCAGGCAATGAGGCAGTGATTGCTGAGATCTTGGTTGAAAACAGCAGAGGTGTATTTGGAGGGCAAGCTGGTTAGGATGATATCTATGAGGGTTCCCGTGTTCTATGAGGGTGCCCCCGTAGGTTCATTGATCATTTGTGTGAGATTGAGGACATCAAGCATAGATTGTAGGATGGCTGGGGTGTTAAGCATGTCCCAGTTTAGGTCACCTAGCAGCACGAACTCTGAAGATAGATGGGGGGCATTCAATTAACATATGGTGTCCAGGGCACAGCTGGGGGCAGAGGGTGGTCTATAGCAAGCGGCAACGGTGAGAGACTTGTTTCTGGAAAGGTGGATTTTTAACAGTAGAAGCTCGAATTGTTTGGGTACAGACCTGGATAGTAAAGACAGAACTCTGCAGGCTATCAATGCAGTAGATTGCAACTCAGCCCCCTTTGGCAGTTCTATCTTGTCGGAAAATGTTATAGTTAGGGATGGAAATTTCAGGGCTTTTGGTGGCCTTCCCAAGCCAGGATTCAGACACGGCTAGGACATCCGGGTTGGCAGAGTGTGCTAAAGCAGTGAATAAAACAATATTAGGGAGGAGGCTTCTAATGTTAACATGCATGAAACCAAGGCTTTTACAGTAACAGAAGTCAACAAATGAGAGCACCTGGGGAATAGTTGTGGAGCTAGGCACTGCAGGGCCTGGATTAACCTCTACATCACCGAAGGAACAGAGGAGGAGTAGGATAATGATACAGCTAAAGGCTATAAGAACTGGTCGTCCAGTACGTTCGGAACAGAGAGTAAAAGGAGCAGGTTTCTGGGCACGATAGAATAGATTCAAGGCTAAATGTACAGACAAAGGTACGGTGGGATTGTCGTGGCAGAATCAGAATTCTTTAGGTAACATTTATAAATAAGATTTTTTATTAATTTTCATACGCATGCTTATGTGGGGAAAGTTACTTGGGCCCAGAGAGGGGAGAGGTCGGGTTAGTCTTATCTGTGAATGTGTCTGTAAACTATTCCTAAACCATGTGAAGGGATGGTGTGATTAATGGGGAACCAGTAAGGTGGCTCCACAATGTCTGTGTGCCAGTCACATCTCTCTGTAAGCTTGTCCAGGAGGGGGTGTATTTTATATATGCCATTGGATGAGGTAATGTTTTTGGTTCTAAGTGGTATCAAGAATGAGATAAGAGCTTTGGTTTAGGAGATCAAACTGAATGATAATTTATAGCTAATGCTATAAATTATGGGATACTCCTTTTTCTGGTAAAAGGTTATTTGTATAATGTTCCTAAGATCTGTTATTGGTCATGTGAATTTTGATGGGTGTGTCTTGGCTATAAATGATACTAAGGACTGTTTTGTAAGCACTCTCAGAGAATGAATTTACAGACACTGAATTGATCTGAGAGTCACAGGGTAGTGATGAAGCTCATATAATTAAAGATGGACTTTATGATAACTCTGACTTGTGGGTGGTTTGCTCTCTCATGATTTGGTAATACAGGACATTTCCACGACAGGATGTGAATACATTGGAGGTAAACCTAGGCATTGTTGATGTCACCGCATGTGTGGGAGGTGGAACTAAAGGTTTGGCTAAGCCATATTGAGCAGGGCTAGAGGCTCTACAGTGAAATAAGACAATAATCACTAACCAGAACAGCAATGGACAAAGCATATTGACATTAGGGAGAGGCGTGCGTAGCCGAGTGATCATAAGGGTCCAGTGAGTAGTTAGGCTGGCTGGAGACACGACGATTCAGACAGCTAGCAGGCCGGGGCTAGCAAGCTAGCAGAAGGGCCTTAGAGGGACGTCACGACAGAGGAAGTCTGTTATAGCCTAATCGTGCAGTTACGTCGAATAGACCAGTCGTGATGGAGTACTAGGTTTCCGTGTAGCAAAAGGGTTCAGTCCAATTGGCAAAATAGGTATAGTGGCCGAAGAAATTGGCCGATGGATCTGTGTGTGTGTGCGTATGCTTGCGTGCGTGCGTGTTACCTGACAGACTGGCTCCTCCAGTCTGTTCCCCCAAATGTAGATGTGTGTGAGAGTGTTGTTAGCCTGCATGGCCTGAGACAGAGACACCAGACCAACAGTAGCTATGTTATTATTGGGGATAGACAACCTGGAGAGACAGTAAGAGAGAGAGGGAGAAGAGAGAGTTGGATAAATCCTGGGTTGTGTTCAGTAGGAACAAAAATGTAGGAAAAGTTTTGAAACAAAGTGAAAAATGTAAGCACTAACTGAACTTGTCCAATAAGTAACACTCAAGGGTTGGGGGTGGGTTAAAGGTGAGGTGTGTGTGTGTGTGTGTCTCACGCTTTGAGGTTGCAGGCGGGCAAGGCGATAGCCTGGCTGAGGTAGAAGGCACCATCGTCTTCGATGCGATTGGACGCCAGGTCCAGAATCTCCAAGGTTCCATTGTTCTTCAGGACCTTTGCTAGACACCGCGCCCCGTCACGAGTCACACGGTTACTGAGCAAAGGACAGACAGAGAGGAGGGGTGTATGGCGTGAGTAACTATGAGCGTGCTTATGGTGTATGTAAGTATGTGTATGGGCTTTGAGTGTATGACATTTCTGTGCATGGTGCGTGTGTCAGTGTACGGTGTGTGTGTACCAGCGTAAGTCCAGGTATTTGAGGGTGTAGTTGGTTCTCAGGGCATCAGTGAGTCTCTCCACTCCATAGTCAGTCATGCCCATCTTTCCCAGGTGCAGCTCCCTCAGACACTGATTAACTACCAACATACCTGACAGATGGACCGCTGTCTCCTCCTATGACAGAGAGAACCTGATGAAGGCAGCGTAGCTGTCGAAACGTGGCTTTACTAAACGTATTGCATAGTAGCCATTCAAGTTTGCAGCTTTTATTTGCTCAGAAAGAGACAGAGCCACACAAAAGATGCACATATGTTCTGACATGGTAGTCTTTCTGAAGACCACATCTTAGTACACGTTGTGTGCAGTGTACCTGGTGGCTGAAGAGTAGAGGTCTGCTGATGTTGACAGATCGGAGGCTCTTGTTGTTGTTCAAGACGATGGCAAACGCTATCACACTCTGAGTCCCCTATGCAGAGAGAGAGCGCGAGACAGTGGCCATGGCCGAATACCCAAACTTGCATCCTAAATAGTAGGCCGTTTGAGCATGAGAGAAAATTATGTTTAATAGTACGCCAAAGTGTTTTTAAAAATTGAATATACTTTAAATGCCCGGGTGTCATACTCATTTTGGCTCTGACAACAGCTCATTTATTACATATGGGGATGCACTACTGAAATCAACAAATAGCGGGAAACAACACAATCGCGCTTGACAAATTCTCAGTATGCGAAAATAGAATGTTTTATAGTATGTGAATTTTCAAAATTCGTGTATGGTTTAAATGCCAGGATGTTATACTAATTTCAGCTCTTCATCTAGTAAAATTCAATGCACACGTTTCCACAATGCACAGGAAGATGTGGTCTGCGAGTGATAGGCCCTGGTTCTCTTCAAGTAACCAAACAACAAAACGAAGCTACTTAATTGGGAAGATGACGAATAGCGAAGCTTCTGCGGTGGTGTTCAAATGCAGGCTAAATATGTTTTGTTCTCCTTAAAATCTTACTTTTTTTCGTGGATTTCTGTTTTCTCATTTAAAAGAGTTGCTTGTTCTCTTGGCCTTCATCAGAGCTTTTAAAGTAAATACTAAACCATCTTTTGATTTGTGAATGTGTCGGCACTGGGGACGCAGGATGTGGCTGCGGTAATGATGTTATGTTAATCAGGCCTTTAGATTTGAACATATGGATTGTTTTAGTTTTGGGCAGATATCTAAGCTTGGACGTCGGCCCACCACCTTAAGCTTAACCTCGACAAGGTGGAGCTGCACTTCCTCCCGGGGAAAGCCTGCCCGCTCCAAGACCTCCATCATGGTTGACAACTCGACGGTGTCCCCCTCCCAGAGCGCCAATAACCTTGGCCTGACCCTGGACAACACCCTGTAGTTCTCTGCAAACATCAAAGCAGTGACTCGCTCCTGCAGGTTCATGCTCTACAACATCCGTAGAGTACGACCCTACCTCACACAGGAAGTGGTTCTAAACCTGGCACTTGTTGTTGGCTGGGCTTCGCGCTTGTACCGTCAAACCCCTGCAACTTATCCAGTACACTGCAGCCCACCTGGTGTTCAACCTTCCCAACTTCTCCCATGTCACCACACTCATCCACACACTCCACTGGCTCGCATCCACCACAAGACCATGGTACTTGCCTATGGAGCAGCAAGAGGAGCTGCTGCCCCCTACCTTCAGGCTCTGCTCAAACCCTACATCCCAACTCGGACACAGGCAGTATGTGTATGTGAGCATGTGTTACCAGGTCAGAGTCAGCCACGTCCAGCTCCTGTAGTGTAGAGTTGACCTGCAGCATGCTGGCGAAGTGCATGGCTCCTCCGTTCCCTATCTTATTACCAGTCAGCCTCAGAGACAGGAGGGCATCATTAGACTGGAGATAGTGAAAAACACACACACTTTACATGGTGTATACAAATGGAGAAATCATGTATTGAAGACTTCCTGTATGTTCTATTATGTGGTCTATATAGCTACTGCATAGTGTGTTTATAAATAATGTATATATACAGTTGAAGTCGGAAGTTTACATACACCTTAGCCAAATACATTTAAACTCTGTTTTTTTTGTGTGTTTTTTACAATTCCTGACATTTAATCCTAGTAACAATTAAGATCACCACTTTATTTTAAGAATGTGAAATGTCAGAATAATAGTAGAGAAAATGATTTAATTCAGCTTTTGTTTCTTTCATCACATTCCCAGTGGGTCAGAAGTTTACATACACTCAATTAGTATTTGGTAGGATTGCCTTTAAATTGTTTAACTTGGGTCAAATGTTTCAGGTAGCCTTCCACAAGCTTCCCACAATAAGTTGTGTGAATGTTGGCCCATTCCTCCTGACAGAGCTGGTGTAACTGAGTCAGGTTTGTAGGCCTCCTTGCTTGCACACACTTTTTCAGTTCTGCCGACAAATTTGCTATAGGATTAGGGTCGGGGCTTTGTGACCACTCCAATACCTTGACTTTGTTGTCTTTAAGCCATTTTGCCACAACTTTGGAAGTATGCTTGGGGTCATTTCCCAATTGGAAGACCCATTTGCGACCAAGTTTTAACTTCCTGACTGATGTCTTGAGATGTTGCTTCAATATATCCACATAATTTTCCTCCCTCATGATGCAATCTATTTTGTGAAGTGCACCAGTCCCTCCTGCAGCAAAGCACCCCCACAACATGACGCTGCCACCCCCGTGCTTCACGGTTGGGATGGTGTTCTTTGGCTTGCAAGCCTCCCCCTTTCCCTCCAAACACAACGATGGTCATTATGGCCAAACAGTTCTATTTTTGTTTCATCAGACCAGAGGACATTTCTCCAAAAAGTACGATCTTTGTCCCCATGTGCAGTTGCAAACCGTAGTCTGGCTTTTTTTTATGGCGGGTTTGGAGCAGTGGCATCCTCCTTGCTGAGTGGCCTTTCAGGTTATGTCGATATAGGACTCGTTTTACTGTGGATATAGATACTTTTGTACCTGTTTCCTCCAGCATCTTCACAAAGTCGTTTGCTGTTCTGGGATTGATTTGCACTTTTCGCACCAAAGTACTTTCATCTCTAGGAGACAAAACGCGTCTCCTTCCTGAGCGGTATGACGGCTGCGTGGTCCCATGGCACTACTGTTTTTACAGATGAACGTGGTACCTTCAGGCATTTGGAAATTGCTCCCAAGGATGAACCAGACTTGTGGAGGTCTACAATTTCTTTTTTGAGGTCTTGGCTGATTTCTTTTGATTTTCCCATGATTTTTAAATTTTACCTTTATTTTATTTTACTAGGCAGGTTAAGAACAAATTCTTATTTTCAATGAAGGCCTAGGAACAGTGGGTTAACTGCCTGTTCAGGGGCAGAATGACAGATTTGTACCTTATCAGATCGGGGATTCGAACTTGCAACCTTTCGGTCCAACGCTCTAACCACTAGGCTACCCTGCCGCCGCAGGCTTGATGTCAAGCAAAGAGGCACTGAGTTTGAAGGTAGGCCTTGATATACATCCACAGGTACATCTCCAATTGACTCAAATTATGTAATTTAGCCAAACAGAAGCTTCTAAATCCATGACATCATTTTCTGGAATTTTCCAAGATGTTTAAAGGCACAGTCAACTTAGTGTATGTAAACTTCTAACCCAATGGAATTGGGATACAGTGGGATACAATTATAAGTGAAATAATCTATCTGTTAACAATTGTTGGAAAAATGACTTGTGTCATGCACAAAGTAGATATAGTTTGTTAACAAGAAATTTGTGGAGTGGATGAAAAACGAGTTTTAATGACTCCAACCTAAGTGTATGTAAACTTCAGACTTCAACTGTACATACAGTCAAACTCTTTGCAATGTATTCAGCTCCGTCTGTCTGAATGTCGTTACACGTCAGGTCCAGAGAGCGCAGACACACGTTCTCCTGACACAATATAACACACAACAACACACAGCTTAATACACACTTAACAACAGCATGTCTGGATTTTAGGAAATGGGACCAGTGTTCTAATCGACCTCCATTATATGTGACCAGGTTACCTTGAGGAGGTCAGCGAGGTGTCCCGCCCCCTCATCTGTGATGCAGTTGTACCTCAAATCCAGACCTGTCAATCAACAACACACCTGGATGAACAACAAGACACATTGACATAAGAGTGCATCTCAATATCTACAAGGAAAGTTCTCTCCTCTCCTTCATCTTCACTGATCTAAGCAGGGTCAGCGTTATGGGTGGGCCTTTGGGGGCCTGGCGCGCCCTACCGTACCTCTTTCCCATCCAAATAAAACATTTTAATATTAATAATTTATTTCACAGAGACGCGCACTGACAGAAAGACATTAATTCAGTTAAAGAATCCAAGCGAGTGAAACAGCTCCCCTCTGTCTCAGTATGTGTAGACCACGTATCTGATGCTGTCTGGACAGTGAAACAGCTCCCCTCTGTCTCAGTATTTGTAGACCACGTATCTGATGCTGTCTGGACAGTGAAACAGCTCCCCTCTGTCTCAGTATTTGTAGACCACGTATCTGATGCTGTCTGGACAGTGAAACAGCTCCCCTCTGTCTCAGTATGTGTAGACCATGTATCTGATGCTGTCTGGACAGTGAAACAGCTCCCCTCTGTCTCAGTATGTGTAGACCATGTATATGATGCTATCTGGACAGTGAAACAGCTCCCCTCTGTCTCAGTATGTGTAGACCACGTATATGATGCTGTATGGACAGTGAAACAGCTCCCCTCTGTCTCAGTATGTGTAGACCACGTATCTGATGCTGTCTGGACAGTGAAACAGCTCCCCTCTGTCTCAGTATGTGTAGACCATGTATCTGATGCTATCTGGACAGTGAAACAGCTCCCCTCTGTCTCAGTATGTGTAGACCATGTATCTGATGCTATCTGGACAGCTGAAACAGCTCCCAGTGAAACAGCTCTGTCTCAGTATGTGTAGACCATGTATCTGATGCTATCTGGACAGTGAAACAGCTCCCCTCTGTCTCAGTATGTGTAGACCATGTATCTGATGCTATCTGGACAGTGAAACAGCTCCCCTCTGTCTCAGTATGTGTAGACCATGTATCTGATGCTATCTGGACAGTGAAACAGCTCCCCTCTGTCTCAGTATGTGTAGACCACGTATATGATGCTGTCTGGACAGTGAAACAGCTCCCCTCTGTCTCAGTATGTGTAGACCACGTATATGATGCTGTCTGGACAGTGAAACAGCTCCCCTCTGTCTCAGTATGTGTAGACCATGTATCTGATGCTGTCTGGACCAAAAGAGTGTGGCATGGCATACTATTTCTGTCCAGACAGCATCAGATACTTAGGGTACATATAGAGGAGTGCTGTTTTGCTCGGATGCTTTCTCCAGTGACATAGATTCAGCAAAGAGGAAGAGGCCAAGCGCGAGGGTTCACTCTTGTCAAAATCTGTCCAGAATAATCCCAGAGTGGCGCAGCGGTCTAAGGTTTGATCCCGGGCTGTATCACAACCGTCCGTGATCGGGAGTCCCATAGGGCGGCACACAATTGGCCCAGCATCGTCCGGGTTAGGGGAGGGTTTGGCCAGGATAGACCGTCATTGTAAATAAGAATTTGTTCTTAACTGACTTGCCTAGTTAAATAGAAACATTTTTCTTTATTTTTTTAAATGGAAATAATATGTAGACCTAAGCTTGTTGCCTGCCTTTCCACCTTTGGCACAAAGTCTCCCATTGTCAGGGTGGAGACATGAGCATCTCATCATTATACAGTATACAGATTTCTGGTTTCAGCCTCTTGTGGATTGGAAAGGAAAGTTTGCGGTTGTACAGTGCACTGTCAGTAGCAGAGTCAGTGTAGTCAGCTCAGCTATCCTCATTGAGACCGTGTCTGTGCCTCAATCTAGGTTGAGCAAAACTAAACATGGCGGAGTTCGCCTTTGCAATCTCACTGGAATAAAGACCTCCTCAATTCCTGTCATTATTGAAAGAGATTGTGAAAGCTTACATCTAAAAATAGGGTTACTTAATGTTAGATCCCTCACTTCCAAGGCAGTCATAGTCAATTAACGAATCACTGATCATAATCTTCATTTGATTGGCCTGCCTGAAACATGGCTCATGCCTGATGAATTTACTGTGTTAAATGAGGCCACTCCTGGTTACTCTATGCAGCCTACTCAATCACTTGTTATAGCTACTGTTTACAAGCCTCCTGGGCCATATTGTCATGTTCTGACCTTAGTTCCTTTGTTATGTCTTTGTTTTAGTTTGGTCATGGCGTAAGTTGGGATGGGTAGTCTATGTTCTTTTTTCTAGGTTGTGTTTATGTGTTTGGCCTGGTTTGGTTCTCAATCAGAGGCAGGTGTCTTTCGTTGTCTCTGATTGAGAATCATACTTAGGTAGCCTTTTCCCACCTGTGTTTTGTGGGTGATTATTTTCTGTTGTGTGTCTGCACCATACAGAAATGTTTCGTTTTCGTTTCTGTCTTTCACTTGGTTATTTTGTATTTTCAGTGTTCAGTTGATTTATTAAATATTAACATGGACACATACCACGCTGTGCATTGGTCCGACATTTCTTACTCCTCGTCAGAGGAGGACGAAGAATATTGTTACAGAATCACCCACCAACCAAGGACCAAGCAGCGTGGTATCGAGCAGCAGCAATCTCTGGACTCATGGACATGGGAGGAGATTTTGGACGGAAAAGGACCCTGGGCACAGGCTAGGGAATATCGCCGCCCCAAGGAAGAACTGGAGGCAGCGAAAGCTGAGCAGCAGCAATATGAGGATGCAGCACGGCAGCCCCACCCCCCAAAAAATTGGGGGCACACGGGGAGTGTGGCAGAGTCAGGTTGGAGACCTGAGCCCACTCCTCGTCCTTACCGAAAGAAGCGCAGTACTGGTCAGGCACCGTGTTATGCGGTCAAGCGCACGGTGTCGCCAGTACTCGCTCACAGCCCGGTGGGCTATAGGCCAGTCCCCCATCATGCGCCAGCGCTGCGTGCTGTGTCTCCAGGGTGCTGGGAGGGTGCAGTGCGTCCTATGCCTGCGCTCCGTCCATGCGAATGTGGATATTGAGCCTAAGGGAGAGGTGCGAGTGGTATGCACCAGATCTCCAGTGCTCACCCACAGCACGGTTCAACCTATGCCTGCACTCTGGAGGGTCCGGGGTAAAGGGATCATCCAGCCTGGAGAAGTGGTGCCAAGGCTGCGCACCAGGGCTCCAGTGCTCCCCCACAGCCCGGTCCATCCGGTGCCTTCTCCAAGCACCAGGCCTCCTGTAGGTCTCCTCAGCCTCGTGGGTCCTGTGACAGCCCCACGCACCAGGTTGTCTCTCCGTCTCCTCCCTCCAGGTTTGTCCGTCTGTCCTGAGTTGCCAGAGCCGCCCGTCTGTCAGGAGCTGCCAGAGCCGCCCGTCAGTCAGGAGCTGCCAGAGCCGCCCGTCAGTCAGGAGCTGCCAGAGCCGCCCGTCAGTCAGGAGCTGCCAGAGCCGCCCGTCAGTCAGGAGCTGCCAGAGCCGCCCGTCAGTCAGGAGCTGCCAGAGCCGCCCGTCAGTCAGGAGCAGCCAGAGCCGCCCTTCCCTCCGGCGCTTCCGGAATCGCCCTTCACTCCGGCGCTGCCGGAGTCTCACGCCTGTCCGGTGCTGCCGGAATCTCCCGTCCATTCAGGACCCGCTGCAGGGGTCCCCAGTTCGGGGTCGGCGGCAGGGGACGCCGCGCCAGGGGCGCCACTTAAGTGGGCAGAGACTATGATGGAGTGGGGTCCACGTCCCGCGCCAGAGCCGCCACCGCGGACAGACGCCCACCCAGACCCTCCCCTATAGGTTCAGGTTTTGCGGCCGGAGTCCGCACCTTTGGGGGGGATACTGTCACGTTCTGACCTTAGTTCCTTTGTTATGTCTTTGTTTTAGTTTGGTCAGGGCGTGAGTTGGGATGGGTAGTCTATGTTCTTTTTTTTAGGTTGTGTTTATGTGTTTGGCCTGGTATGGTTCTCAATCAGAGGCAGGTGTCGTTTGTTGTCTCTGATTGAGAATCATACTTATGTAGCCGATGTGAAATGGCTAGCTAGTTAGCGGTGGTGCGCGCTAGTGGCGTTTCAATCGGTGACGTCACTTGCTCTGAGACCTTGAAGTAGTGGTTCCCCTTGCTCTGCAAGGGCCGTGGCTTTTGTGGAGCGATGGGTAACGATGCTTCGAGGGTGACTGTTGTCTGTGTGCAGAGCGTCCCTGGTTCGTGCCCAGGTCGGGGCGAGGGGACGGTATAAAGTTATACTGTTACATCTGCACCATACAGAACTGTTTCGTTTTCGTTTCTGACTTTCACTTGGTTATTTTGTATTTTCAGTGTTCAGTTGATTTATTAAATATTAACATGGACACATACCACGCTGCGCATTGGTCCGACATTTCTTACTCCTCGTCAGAGGAGGACGAAGAATATCGTTACACATATAGAGCGTTCATCACTGAGTTCCCTGAATTCCTATCGGACCTTGTAGTCATGGCAGATGATATTCACATTTTTGGTGACTTCAATATTGACATGGAAAAGTCCACAAACCCACTCCAAAAGGCTTTCGGAGCCATCATTGTCTCAGTGGGTTTTGTCCAACATGTCTCCAGACCTACTCACTACCACAGTCATACCTTGGATCTAATTTTGCCCAGTGGAATAAATATTGTGGATCTAAATATTTTTCCTCATAATCCTGGACTATCAAACCACCATTTTATGACGTTTGCAATCGCAACAACTAATCTGCTCAGACCCCAAATAAGGATCATCAAAAGCCGTGCTATAAATTCTTGGTCAACAAAAATCGGTTAACCACCTGAGGATCTAAATTTAACCTTGCGTAATACCCTGGATGCAGTTGCACCCCTAAAAACAGAAAAACATTTGTAACAAGAAATTTGCTGCCTGGTATGCAGAAAATACCCGAGCCCTGAAGAAAGCTTCCATAAAATTGGAACGGAAATGGCGCTCCACCAAACTGGAAGTCTTCTGACTAGCTTGATAAGACAGTACCACGCAATATCAAAGAGCCTCTCACTGCTGCTCGATCATCCTATTTTTCCAACCTAATGGAGGAGAATAAGAACAATCCTACATTTATTTTTGATACTGTCGCAAAGCTTACTAAAAAGCAGCATTCAACAAGAGAGGATGGCTTTCACTTCAGCAGTGATGAATTCATGAACTTCTTTGATAAAAATATCATGATCATTAGAAAGCAAATTACGGACTCCTCTTTGAATCTGCGTATTTCTCCAAAGCTCAGTTGTCCTGAGTCTGCAAAGAACTGCAGGGACCTAGGATCAATGGAGACACTTACGTTTTTTAATCCTGTATCTCTTGACACATTCATGAAAATACGACTACGACTTCCGGCGTGGACAGAGATGGCTGCCTCGCTTCGCGTTCCTAGGAAACTATGCAGTTTTTTGTTTTTTTACGTGTTATTTCTTACATTAGTACCCCAGGTCATCTTAGGTTTCATTACATACAGCCGAGAAGAACTACTGAATATAAGATCAGCGTCAACTCACCATCAGTACGACCAAGAATATGATTTTCGCGACGCGGATCCTGTGTTCTGCCTTTCAACCAGGACAACGGAATGGATCCCAGCCGGCGACCCCCAAAAAAAACGACTCCGTAAAAGAGGGAAACGAGGCGGTCTTCTGGTCAGACTCCGT
The DNA here is from genome assembly GCF_034236695.1 of Oncorhynchus nerka. Classification (NCBI taxonomy): domain Eukaryota; kingdom Metazoa; phylum Chordata; class Actinopteri; order Salmoniformes; family Salmonidae; genus Oncorhynchus; species Oncorhynchus nerka. Next base: position 19,719,987 of record NC_088417.1, on the reverse strand, counting down.
TAGACGGGCACATCGTGCACCACTCCCTAGCATTCTTCTCGCCAATGTCCAGTCTCTTGACAACAAGGTTGATGAAATCCGAGCAAGGAAAGCATTCCAGAGGGACATCAGAGACTGTAACGTTCTTTGCTTCACGGAAACATGGCTCACTGGAGAGACACTATTGGAGGCGGTGCAGCCAGCGGGTTTCTCCACGCATCGCGCCGACAGAAACAAACATCTTTCTGGTAAGAAGAGGGGCGGGGGCGTATGCCTTATGGCTAACGAGACGTGGTGTGATCAAAGAAACATACATGAACTCAAATCCTTCTGTTCACCTGATTTAGAATTCCTCACAATCAAATGTCGACCGCATTATCTACCAAGAGAATTCTCTTCGATTATAATCACAGCCGTATATATTCCCCCCCAAGCAGACACATCGATGGCTCTGAACGAACTTTATTTGACTCTTTGCAAACTGGAATCCATACATCCTGAGGCTGCATTCATTGTAGCTGGGGATTTTAACAAGGCTAATCTGAAAACAAGACTCCCTAAATTGTATCAGCATATTGATTGCGCAACCAGGGCTGGAAAAACATTGGATCATTGTTACTCCAACTTCCGCGACGCATATAAGGCCCTGCCCCGCCCTCCTTTCGGAAAAGCTGACCACGACTCCATTTTGTTGATCCCTGCCTACAGACAGAAACTAAAACAAGAAGCTCCCACGCTGAGGTCTGTCCAACGCTGGTCCGACCAAGCTGATTCCACACTCCAAGACTGCTTCCATCACGTGGACTGGGATATGTTTCGTATTGCGTCAGATAACACCATTGACGAATACGCTGATTCGGTGTGTGAGTTCATTAGAACGTGCGTTGAAGATGTCGTTCCCATAGCAACGATTAAAACATTCCCTAACCAGAAACCGTGGATTGATGGCAGCATTCGCGTGAAACTGAAAGCGCGAACCACTGCTTTTAATCAGGGCAAGGTGACTGGCAACATGACCGAATACAAACAGTGCAGCTATTCCCTCCGCAAGGCTATCAAACAAGCTAAGCGTCAGTATAGAGACAAAGTAGAATCTCAATTCAACGGCTCAGACACAAGAGGTATGTGGCAGGGTCTACAGTCAATCACGGACTACAAGAAGAAAACCAGCCCAGTCACGGACCAGGATGTCTTGCTCCCAGGCAGACTAAATAACTTTTTTGCCCGCTTTGAGGACAATACAGTGCCACTGACACGGCCTGCAACGAAAACATGCGGACTCTCCTTCACTGCAGCCGAGGTGAGTAAAACATTTAAACGTGTTAACCCTCGCAAGGCTGCAGGCCCAGACGGCATCCCCAGCCGCGCCCTCAGAGCATGCGCAGACCAGCTGGCCGGTGTGTTTACGGACATATTCAATCAATCCCTATACCAGTCTGCTGTTCCCACATGCTTCAAGAGGGCCACCATTGTTCCTGTTCCCAAGAAAGCCAAGGTAACTGAGCTAAACGACTACCGCCCCGTAGCACTCACTTCCGTCATCATGAAGTGCTTTGAGAGACTAGTCAAGGACCATATCACCTCCACCCTACCTGACACCCTAGACCCACTCCAATTTGCTTACCGCCCAAATAGGTCCACAGACGATGCAATCTCAACCACACTGCACACTGCCCTAACCCATCTGGACAAGAGGAATACCTATGTGAGAATGCTGTTCATTGACTACAGCTCGGCATTCAACACCATAGTACCCTCCAAGCTCATCATCAAGCTCGAGACCCTGGGTCTCGACCTCGCCCTGTGCAACTGGGTACTGGACTTCCTGACGGGCCGCCCCCAGGTGGTGAGGGTAGGCAACAACATCTCCACCCCGCTGATCCTCAACACTGGGGCCCCACAAGGGTGCGTTCTGAGCCCTCTCCTGTACTCCCTGTTCACCCACGACTGCGTGGCCACGCACGCCTCCAACTCAATCATCAAGTTTGCGGACGACACAACAGTGGTATGCTTGATTACCAACAACGACGAGACGGCCTACAGGGAGGAGGTGAGGGCCCTCGGAGTGTGGTGTCAGGAAAATAACCTCACACTCAACGTCAACAAAACTAAGGAGATTATTGTGGACTTCAGGAAACAGCAGAGGGAACACCCCCCTATCCACATCGATGGAACAGTAGTGGAGAGGGTAGTAAGTTTTAAGTTCCTCGGCATACACATCACAGACAAACTGAATTGGTCCACTCACACAGACAGCATCGTGAAGAAGGCGCAGCAGCGCCTCTTCAACCTCAGGAGGCTGAAGAAATTCGGCTTGTCACCAAAAGCACTCACAAACTTCTACAGATGCACAATCGAGAGCATCCTGGCGGGCTGTATCACCGCCTGGTACGGCAACTGCTCCGTCCACAACCGTAAGGCTCTCCAGAGGGTAGTGAGGTCTGCACAACGCATCACCGGGGGCAAACTACCTGCCCTCCAGGACACCTACACCACCCGATGTCACAGGAAGGCCATAAAGATCATCAAGGACAACAACCACCCAAACCACTGCCTGTTCACCCCGCTATCATCCAGAAGGCGAGGTCAGTACAGGTGCATCAAAGCTGGGACCGAGAGACTGAAAAACAGCTTCTATCTCAAGGCCATCAAGACTGTTAAACAGCCACCACTAACATTGAGTGGCTGCTGCCAACACACTGACACTGACTCAACTCCAGCCACTTTAATAATGGGAATTGATGGGAAATTATGTAAAATATATCACTAGCCACTTTAAACAATGCTACCTAATATAATGTTACATACCCTACATTATTCATCTCATATCTCCTGTCTCAGCCTCCAGTATTTATGCTGCAGTAGTTTGTGTCGGGGGGCTGGGGTCAGTTTGTTATATCTGGAGTACTTCTCCTGTCCTATTCGGTGTCCTGTGTGAATCTAAGTGTGCGTTCTCTAATTCTCTCCTTCTCTCTTTCTTTCTCTCTCTCGGAGGACCTGAGCTCTAGGACCATGCCCCAGGACTACCTGACATGATGACTCCTTGCTGTCCCCAGTCCACCTGGCCATGCTGCTGCTCCAGTTTCAACTGACCTGAGCCCTAGGACCATGCCCCAGGACTACCTGACATGATGACTCCTTGCTGTCCCCAGTCCACCTGGCCATGCTGCTGTTCCAGTTTCAACTGTTCTGCCTTACTATTATTCGACCATGCTGGTCATTTATGAACATTTGAACATCTTGGCCATGTTCTGTTATAATCTCCACCCGAAATGACTTAAATGTAAATGTAAGAGGACTGGCCACCCCACATATGCTCTCTTTAATTCTCTCTTTCTTTCTCTCTCTCGGAGGACCTGAGCCCTAGGACCGTGCCCCAGGACTACCTGACATGATGACTCCTTGCTGTCCCCAGTCCACCTGACTGTGCTGCTGCTCCAGTTTCAACTGTTCTGCCTTATTATTATTCGACCATGCTGGTCATTTATGAACATTTGAACATCTTGGCCATGTTCTGTTATAATCTCCACCCGGCACAGCCAGAAGAGGACTGGCCACCCCACATAGCCTGGTTCCTCTCTAGGTTTCTTCCTAGGTTTTGGCCTTTCTAGGGAGTTTTTCCTAGCCACCGTGCTCCTACACCTGCATTGCTTGCTGTTTGGGGTTTTAGGCTGGGTTTCTGTACAGCACTTTGAGATATCAGCTGATGTACGAAGGGCTATATAAAATAAATTTGATTTGATATGCATACGTATATACTGTACTCTATATCATCGACTGCATCCTTATGTAATACATGTATCACTAGCCACTTTAACTATGCCACTTTGTTTACATACTCATCTCATATGTATATACTGTACTCGATACCATCTACTGTATCTTGCCTATGCTGCTCTGTACCATCACTCATTCATATATCTTTATGTACATATTCTTTATCCCCTTACACTGTGTATAAGACAGTAGTTTTGGAATTGTTAGTTAGATTACTTGTTGGTTATTACTGCATTGTCGGAACTAGAAGCACAAGCATTTCGCTACACTCGCATTAACATCTGCTAACCATGTGTATGTGACAAATAAAATTTGATTTGATTTGAAAATAGTCATGGCCTCTAATCCCTCAAGCTGGATATTGGATCCTATTCCAACTAAACTACTGAAATAGCTGCTTCCTGTGCTTGGCCTTCCTATGTTGAACATAATAAATGTCTCCCTATCCACTGGATGTGTACAAAACTCACTAAAAGTGGCAGTAATAAAGCCTCTCTTGAAAAAGCAAAACCTTGACCCGGAAAATGTAAAAGGCCTATATCGAATCTCCCATTCCACTCAATTTGTTTTGAAAAAGATGTTGCACAGCAACTCACTGACTTCCTGGAGACAAATAATATAGATCCCATCATAGCACTGAGACTGCACTCGTGAAGTTGGTAAATTACATTTTAATAGCTCCTAGACCTTACTTAGTGTTGCATTTGACACCCTCGATCACCAGTCTAAATAATCATTCAAAATACTTCACCAGAGAGCATGACTTAGCCACAGAGGATCATTAGCTTCTTCAAAAAATAACTAGCTGTGGATTGTTTCCAATTACAAGTGTATTTGGGAAACCCGCTGTTTGGGTAGTGCGCGTGGCAGTAGGTATAGCTGATTGAGTTGCGGCTGTCAGTGATACGCGTCTAAAATATGTGTGAAGATAATGTGTCTTGAGTATAACTTAAAATGTTGCATCAAAAATAAGATGACGAAGATACGGTGCGTCTCTCTCCAGGATGCGAATGCATGCATATGTAGGAAAATGCCCATTTGGCATTGTCTGATTTCTGATTGTCTTAAAACTCACTACGTACACCACTAATACAATGAGCTTCTCAGACATTTTTTCTTCGCCTCACACAAGTCAACGAGGTCTGTTTTTCTTAACATACATTGCAAATGATAGTTCCTGTTTGAAAAATCTAATCTAATAAATTCACTAGTGACAGCTTCGGCAGGACCCAGTGATGATTTGATACAATGTTGCACTACACTTGCAATTGTTCAAGTCAAGATGGATATAAAGTGAGGCAGACAGGTGGAGTAGAGAGATTAATTTGATTGAAATAACCAGAATTTTCATCAGGATTTATTTTGTATTTTTTACTGCTTTAGGCGTATGTATTTTACTTAGTTGACACGGAAGTTATAGGCCTACTGCATAATTGCATTGGCTTATAGGTTATAACGGAGTTCTATGCTCTCATTTCTTTAGTCACCAATAGATCACAGTGTACCAATGTGTCCATATGGCAGAGGCTAGTGCTCTCGCCATAGCTGAATTTGAACTTTTAGATTTTTATCATTTTACTTAAGATTTTTATGATTAACCAAGTGACAATGATTTTGAGAACAAAAACGTTATTATTGAAATGAAAATGTTCCACGAAAATGCGCATATAACAAATAATCACAATTGACATAAATTGTAAGCTTCCCCAACGTTGCAACTCACGAACTGCCTGGTCTTTACTATTGACACCCGTAACAAAAAAATGTGAACGCGTAAGTGCGTGCACACGTGGGAGGTTCCTCAACAAACGTGCGCAGCTATGAAAATCACCAGTCAAGTCCAACTGATTCGTTCTGGCGCCGGCCGTGGATCTAAGAACCCGACAGGAGAAAGCATATCCCTGTGCTTGCATGTCTACAATGCGTTCACCTGTCCTATCCTCTGACTTCGCAGACCAGTGATGAAGGAGAAGAGGATCCCACTTGAGGATTTTGTTAGAATGCAGGCTATTCATGGTCTCAACAGTACACATGTCTATCTACCTGTCACTGAGTCGTTGTCTCGGAGGGTTCTGGACAGAGCGAGAGCATCTTTGTTGGTCACTTGTTCTACCTTTCTCAGCCTGTCGTTCCCAGTCAGTTTGAGTGTGATGTCTCTACGGAATGCAGACAGGCAGGCAGGGTTTGGTTAAGCTCGTTCGTGAGAAACGTGAATGTCAGTATAAGAAGTTGCTTTTGCGGCTAGAAAATGAACTGCAGCGTGCCATGATGCTGCGAACCTACCCCGTCTTCCCCTCCGTCTCTTGCAGGACTTCTAAAATGTATCGATTAGTTCGTAGTTTTAGTTCTTTGCAGACAGAGGAGTAAACATCTGTAATACTTCCCATAGTAGCGAAACTTTAGGCTAGCTATGAATGCCAAAACACCAGTCAAGGCCAGAGGACAAGGAAATGTTTACATTCCTATGGCAACACAGGCGCGCCCTCGCGCTTGTAAAATCAAAAATGCAAGCGAAGAAACGCGCACCCAACATTCATTAGATTTATTAAATATCTGATGATAAAAAAACATTTTTTTAAAACGTTAACTTTCTTCAATCCACACTAATGTAAAATGTTAAAAGGGTCAAACCTAAGCATAGTGGTGCATCTACAGTGCCTTCAGAAAGTATTCACACCCGTTGACTTTTTCAACATTTTGTTGTGTTACAGCCTGATTTTAAAATACATTAAACTGAGATTTTGTGTCACTGGCCTACACACAATACCCAATAATGTCAAAGTGGAGTTATGTTTTTCAAAATGTTTACAAATTAAAATCTGAACCAGCTATGATTGAGCAAACTTGGTATCAGATATATAAGGGACAGCATGGTCTGTAAAGGGTAGGGACAATAATGACGGGTTTCTATATTGCAATAATTAATCAATATTGAATAAAGATGACTGTTTGAAGAAAAGAGAAAGAATATATATTCCAGGAATCAGTGACAGTGGCTGTGTGGTCCCAAATCTGGGATTAGGGGGCTCTTTTCCAAGTTTAAAATAAATAACGTTCAACATCGGCCATGCTGTCAATGAAGCATGATTTGTGCCGCGCCCAAACTACTGTTAACTCGGAGGATCGCCACGCCACCTTCCTGTTCAAATGAGCCGAGTGCAAAAATGACTTGTATGCTGCTTCATAAATGATGCAATATGCCAGGGAGATATGTATACTGTAGCTAAGAAAATAATACTACGTGTATGTTGTGTAGTAAGATGTTAGTCCATGTGCCTCACCCTAATAATTTGGTCTATTTTACCCCTCTTCATTTCGCCAACTGTTTTGACTGTTCTACTGTAGCCTGTAACCTATTTTAGAGCAATGTAATCAAATCAAATTTTATTAGTCACATGTGTCGAATACAACAGGTGTAGACCTTACAGTGAAATGCTTACTTATGAGCCCCTAACCAACAAGGCAGTTTAAAAAAAATACAGATAAGAATAAGAGATAAAAGTAACAAGTACTTAAAGAACAGCAGTAAAATAACAAAAGCAAGACTATATACAGCGGTTTACCGATACAGAGTCAATGTGCAGGGAGCACCTGTTAGTTGAGGTAGTATGTACATGTACTGTAGGTAGAGTTATTAATGTGACTATGCATTGGTGACAACAGAGAGTAGCAGTGATGTAAGGGGGGGGGGGGGGGGGCAATGCAAATAGTTTGACTAGTTGTTCAGGAGTCTTATGGCTCGGGGGTAGAAGCTGTTTAGAAGCCTCTAGGACCTAGACTTGGCGCTCCGGTACCGCTTGCCGTGCGGTAGCAGAGAGAACAGTCTATGACTAGGGTGACTGGAGTCTGACAATTTTTAGGGCCTACCTCTGACACCGCTTGGTATAGAGGTCCTAGATGGCAGGAAGCTTGGCCCCAGTGATGTACTAGGCCGTTCGCACTACCCTCTGTAGTGCCTTGCAGCCGGAGGCCGAGCTGTTGCCATACCAGGCAGTGATGCAACCAGTCAGAATGCTCCGGAACCTTTTGAGGATCTGAAGACCCATGCCAAATCTTTTCAGTCTCCTGAGGTGGAATATGTTTTGATCTGCCCTCTACACAACTGTCATGGTGTGCTAGGGTTTCTGGGATGATGGTGTTGAAGTGAGCCATGACCAGCCTTTCAAAGCACTTCATGGTTACAGGCGTGAGTACTACGGGTCAGTAGTCATTTAGGCAGGTTACCTTAGTGTTCTTGGGCACAGGTACTATGGTGGTCTGCTTAAAACATGTTGGTATTACAGACTCGGACAGGGAGAGGTTGAAAATGTCAGTGAAGACACTTGCCAATTGGTCCGCATATGCTCGCAGTATACATCCTGGTAATCGTCTGGCCCTGCGGCCTCGTGAATGTTGTTTAAAGGTCTTACTGACATCGGCTGCGGAGAGCGTGATCACACAGTCTTCTGGAACAGCTGGTGCTCTCATGCATGTTTCAGTGTTACTTGCCTCGAAGCGAGCATAGAAGTACTTTAGCTCGTCTGGTAGGCTCGTGTCACTGGGCAGCTCTTGGCTGTGCTTCCCTTTGTAGTCTGTAATGGTTTGCATGCCCTGCCAGATTAGACAAGCGTCAGAACCGGTCTAGTACGATTCGATCTTAGTCCTGTATTGACGCTTTGCCTGTTTGATGGTTCGTCGGAGGGCAAAGCGGGATTTCGTATAAGCTTCCGGGTTAGAGTCCCGCTCCTTGAAAACGGCAGCTCTAGCCTTTAGCTCAGTGCGGATGCTGCCTGTAATCAACGGCTTATGGTTGGGGTATGTACGTACGGTCACTGTGGGGACGACATCATCGATGCACTTACAGATGAAGCCAATGACTGATGTGGTGTACTCCTCAGTTCCATCGGAGGAATCCCGGAACATATTCTAGTCTGTGCTAGCAAAACAGTCCTGTAGCTTAGCATCTGCTTCATCTGACCACTTTTTTTATTGATCTAGTCACTGGTGCTTCCTGCTTTCATTTTTGCTTATTAGCAGGAATCAGGTGGATAGAATTATGGTCAGATTTGCCGAATGGAGGGCGAAGGAGTCCTTTGTATGTGTCTCTGTGTGTGGAGTATAGAGTTATTTTTCCTCTGGTTACATATTTAACATGCTGATAGAAATTTGGCAAAACAGATTTAAGTTTCCCTGCAGTAAAGTCCCCGGCTACTAGGAGCACCGCTTCTGGGTGAGCGTTTTCTTGTTTGCTTATGGCGGAATATAACTCATTCAATGCAGTCTTAGTGCCAGCCTCTGACTGTGGTGGTATGTAAACAGCTACGAAGAATACAGATGAAACCTCTCTCGGTAGGTAGTGTGGTCTACAGCTAATCATGAGATACTCTTCCTCAGGCGAGCAATAGCTCGAGACTTCCTTAGACATCGTGCACCAGCTGTTATTTACAAAAATACATAGTCCGCCGCCCCTTGTCTTACCAGACGCCGCTGTTCTATCCTGTTCTAATCATCTAATATTTTAAGTGCTTTCATTGTCTGCAGTATATGCCCCCTTTATTTATCCTACGGTTCTAACTTGGGGTACAGGGAGAGCACTGTAAAAACAGCGCATGCTCTGAATTCGCTACATGCGACCTAGCGTGCTCATTGTCTTAATCGAAATTACGGACAATAACCTGAAACACAAGCCCAAATATAAACTCAGCAAAGAAAGAAACGTCCTCTCACCGTCAACTGCGTTTATTTTCAGCAAACTAAATGTGTAACTATTTGTTTGAACATAACAAGATTCAACAACTGAGACATAAACTGAACAAGTTCCAGACATGTGACTAACATAAATGGAATAATGTGTCCCTGAACGAAGGGGGGGGGGTCAAAATCAAAAGTTACCGTCAGTATCATGTGTGGCCACCAGCTGTATTAAGTACTGCAGTGCATCTCCTCCTCATGGACTGCACCAGATTTGCCAGTTCTTGCTGTGAGATGTTACCCCATTCTTCCACCAAGGCACTTGCAAGCTCCTGGACATTTCTTGGGGGAATGGCCCTAGCCCTCACCCTCTGATCCAACAGGTCACAGACGTGCTCAATGGGATTGAGATCCGGGCTCTTCGCTGGCCATGGCAGAACACTGACATTCTTGTCTTGCAGGAAATCACGCACAGAACGAGCAGTATGGCTGGTGGCATTGTCATACTGGAGGGTAATGTCAGGATGAGCCTGCAGGAAGGGTATCACGAGGGAGGAGAATGTCTTCTCTGTAATGCACAGCGTTGAGATTGCCTGCAATGACAACAAGCTCAGTCCGATGATTCTGTGACACAGCGCCCCAGACCATGACGGACTCTCCACCTCCAAATCGATCCCGCTCCAGAGTACAGGCCTCGGTGTAACACTCATTCCTTCGACGATAAACGTGAAATCGACCATCACCCCTCGTGAGACAAAACCGCAACTTGTCATTGAAGAGCACTTTTACCAGTCCTGTCTGGTCCAGCGATGGTGGGTTTGTGCCCATAGGTGAAGTTGTTGCCGGTGATGTCTGGTGAGGACCTGCCTTCAAACAGGCCTACAAGCCCTCAGTCCAGCCTCTCAGCCTATTGCTGACAGTCTGAGCACTGATGGAGGGATTGTGCATTCCTGGTGTAACTCGGGCAGTTGTTGTTGCCATCCTGTACCTGTCCCGCAGGTGTGATGTTCGGATGTACCGATCCTGTGCAGGTGTTACACGTGGTTACACAGCTGTCCGTCCTGTCTCCCTGTAGGCTGTCTTAGGCGTCTCACAGTACGAACATTGCAATTTATTGTCTTGGCCACATTTGCAGTCCTCAGTATGCCGAACGTTCACGCAGATGAGCAGGGACCCCGGGCATCTTTCTTTTGGTGTTTTTCAGAGTCAGTAGAAAGGCCTCTTTAGTGTCCTAAGTTTTCATAACTGTGACCTTAATTGCCTACCGTCTGTAAGCTGTTAGTGCCTTAATGACCGTTCCACAGGTGAATGTTCATTAATTGTTTATGGTTCATTGAACAAGCATGGGAAACAGTGTTTATGAAACCCTTTACAATGAAGATCTGTGAAGTTATTTGGATTTTTACGAATTATCTTTGAAAGACAGGGTCCTGAAAAAGGGACGTTTCTTTTTTTGCTGAGTTTACACTGGAGTTGCTTACCGAGACAATGTTCCTGAGTGGCCTAGTTACAGTTTTCACTTAAATCGTCTTGTAAGTCTATGACATTGCTAGCAATGATCAACAACCAACTTGTCAGAGCTTGAAGAATTTTGAAAATAATGTGCAAATATTGTACTATTCAAGTGTGCAAAGCTCATAGAGACTTACCCAGAAAGATTCACAGCTGTAATCACTGCTAAAGGGGATTCTAATATGTATTGACTCAGGGGTTGTAATACTTATCTAATCAAGTTATATACAGTTGAAGTCGGAAGTTTACATACACCTTAGCCAAATACATTTAAACTTTTTTTTTTTTACAATTCCTGACATTTAATCAGTAACAATTCCCAGTGCTTTTACACCTGCATTGTTTGCTGTTTGGGGTTTTAGGCTGGGTTTCTGTACAGCACTTTGAGATATCAGCTGATGTACGAAGGGCTATATAAATAAATTTGATTTGATTAGGTCAGTTAAGATCACCACTTTTTTAAGAATGTGAAATGCCAGAATAATAGAGAATTATTTATTTCAGCTTTTATTTATTTCATCACATTCCCAGTGGGTCAAAGTTTACATACACTCAATTAGTATTTGGTAACATTGCCTTTACAATTGTTTAACTTGGGTCAAATGTTTCTTGTAGCCTTCCACAAGCTTCCCACAGTAAGTTGGGTGAATTTTGGCTCATTCCTCCTGACAAAGCTGGTGTAATTGAGTTAGGTTTGTAGGCCTCCTTGCTCTGTTCTGCCCACAAATTTGCTATAGGTCAGGGCTTTGTGATGGCCACTCCAATACCTTGACTTTGTTATCCTTAAGCCATTTTGCCACAACTTTGGAAGTATATTTGTAAGTCGCTCTGGATAAGAGCGTCTGCTAAATGACTTAAATGTAATGTAAATGTATACTTGGGGTCATTGTCCATTTGGAAGACCCATTTGCGACCAAGCATTAACTTCCTGACTGATGTCTTGAGACGTTGCTTCAATATATCCACATACTTTTCCTTTCCTCATGATGCCATCTACTTTGTGAAGTGCACCAGTCCCTCCTGCAGCAAAGCACCCTCACAACATGATGCTGCCAACCCTGTGCTTCACGGTTGGGATGGTGTTCTTCAGCTTGCAAGCCTCCCCCTTTTTCCTACAAACAATGATGGTCATTATGGCCAAACAGTTCTATTTTTGTTTCATCACACCAGAGGACATTTCTCCAAAAAGTGCGATCTTTGTCCCCATGTGCAGTTGCAAACTATAGTCTGGCTTTTTTATGGAAGTTTTGGTGCAGTGGCTTCTTCCTTGCTGAGCGGCCTTTCAGGTTATGTCAATATAGGACTCGTTTTACTGTGGATATAGATACTTTTGTACCCGTTTCCTCCAGCATCTTCACAAGGTCCTTTGCTGTCGTTCTGGGATTGATTTGCACTTTTTGCACCAAAGTACGTTCATCTCTCAGAGACAGAACGCATCTCCTTCCTGAGCGGTATGACAGTTGCGTGGTCCCATGGTGTTTATACTAATGTTTGTACAGATGAACAGGCATTTGGTAACCAGACTTGTAGAGGTCTACAAAATGTTTTATGAGGTCTTGGCTGATTTCTTTAGATTTGTTCCATGATGTCAATCAAAGAGGCACTGAGTATGAAGGTAGGCCTTGAAATACATCCACAGGTACACCTCCAATTGACTCAAATTATGTAAATTAGCCTATTAGAAGCTTCTAAAACCATAACATAATTTTCTGAAATTTTCCAAGCTGCTTAACAGCACAGTCAACTTTGTGTATATAAACTTCTGACCCACTGGAATTGTGATACAGTAAATTATAAGTGATGCGGTGAATTATGTCTGTAAACAATTGTTGGAAAAATTACTTGTGTCATGCACAAAGCAAATGTCCTAACCGACTTGCCAAAACTATTGTTTGTTAACAAGAAATTTGTGGAGCGGTTGAAAAATGACTCCAACCTAAGTGTATGTAAACGTCCGACTTCAACTGTAAGTGTGGTATTTTTCACATATATATATTTTTTTACTCATCTTAGAATGTTTTTTCCAATTTGACATTACAGAGTATGTTGTGTAGATCATTGACACAAAATTACAATTAAATCCATTTTAATCCCACTTTGTAACACCAATTTTGGGGGGAAAAAATCAAGGTGTGTGAATAAAGAATAGAGCTGTTGAATTAAAAACCTTGACTTTTCATAAATATCCATCCATCTCAATACTACCTCTAGATTCCATAAAACATTAAACCCCATGTTACTGAGACGTGGGATTAAAACCAGAACATTGAACAGAGGACGATTCAGGATGTGTAGAGAAATGCAAAGCCAGGAGATGGTGAGCCTGGCTGTTCTGTGGGTAGGTCCTCAGTGATTATCTCTAGGAATAAACATTTCAAACATACAATAAAATAAATGTTTAGATCTGAATGAGTTCATTTCATTAAAAGATGGAGTGAATTACAAAAAGTTATGCACTCACTACTGTAAGTCGCTGTGGATGAGAGCGTCTGCTACCTTACTAAAATGTAAATGTAATTACATATATGATTTGTCAACATCCACACTATTCACAGTTCTACATCTGACACTACAGCTGATTCATATTGGATCCTGTAGGTCCCGTTGATCCATTCAAAAAGGTTCGATCCACTCCAAGCCTGAGAGTTATGTTAGGATCTGGGTGAGGGGGTCAGAGGTGGTTGAGTCAGGGGTCAGGGCAGGGGTCATTGTCCAAAGTTCTAATGATGATGATCTGCTCCATGTCTTCGACAGGGTAGGCTGGATCACAGTGGGAGAGTGAGGAAGAGAAGTTGGAGGAAGATGTACGCAACTGTTCTACTAGTACACTGAGAGGGTTTGGGCTCAAGTTAGGGGTCGTTGGTTCAGGGTTGTCTGGCTCCTCGGGGTCATGGTTGCCTGGCTCCTCGAGGTCAGGGTTGTCTGGCTCCTCGGGGTCAGGGTTGCCTGGCTCCTCGGGGTCAGGGTTGCCTGGCTCCTCGGGGTCAGGGTTGCCTGGCTCCTCGGGGTCAGGGTTGCCTGGCTCCTCGGGGTCAGGGTTGCCTGGCTCCTCGTGCATGGGGCTGGGCGCATCGCGGGAGATTAGCCCCTGGTGGTCGATAGGAATGTTGTGGAGGAGAACCCATTCTGGAACCGCCATTGGAACTGGAGAACACACACACAGGTTAACATAGATGGCCAAAAGGATAAGTTGGCACACACACACACACACATCTCACCTAAGTGTTGTCTCTCTTGGTGTTTCTTCAGGCTGCTCAGGCCAGCGTAGGTGTTTCCACACAGCTCACATGTCACACGCTGCTTAACAGTTGAGTCTCCACCTACACACACATACAGCAAACACACACACCCAAATCTTTCCCCATTCTCTACAACTAGGCCCAGGAGTCTTTAATCTATATCTATAATAATCTATAATCTCCATATAAACTCCTTTATCAGTCTATCCATCGCTTCCATCTTCTACCTTCTTCCCACTACACTTCTATATGGTCCCTTCTTCTCCATCCTCTATTCTTTACCTACATCTCTCTCTCTCTCTCCTCTTCCAAGTGACTCTCTCCATCTTGTGTTTACTCTCCACTCCAGGACAGGTGCCCTTCTAGAACACAGTAGATCTACACAACTAACAGACAGCTTGCTTGTCATCTTTTCCCTTGGATAGATTTAAGTATTCAAAGTGGTTGGTTCTCGCGTGTGTGTGTGTTCGGTAGACTCACCGTTGTGGATGCGGGAGTGTTTGTTGAGTTCTCGTTTGGTAATGAAGGCCTTCTGACACACCAGACACTCGTGTGGAGCTTCACCTGGAAAACACACAGAAACACAGACGCGCGCACACGTCAGAGAATACAGGGACACATGATCTCACACACACACGTCAGAGAATACAGGGACATATGATCTCACACACACACACGTCAGAGAATACAGGGACATGTGATCACACACAACACACACGTCAGAGAATACAGGGACATATGATCTCACACACACACACGTCAGAGAATACAGGGACATGTGATCACACACACACACACACGTCAGAGAATACAGGGACACATGATCTCACACACACATGTCAGAGAAAACAGGGACACATGATCACACACACACGTCAGAGAATACAGGGACATATGATCACACACACACGTCAGAGAATACAGGGACATGTGATCACACACACACACACGTCAGAGAATACAGGGACACATGATCTCACACACACACGTCAGATAAAACAGGGACACATGATCTCACACACACGTCAGAGAATACAGGGACACAAGATCACACACACACGTCAGAGAATACAGGGACACATGATCACACACACACGTCAGAAAATACAGGGACACATGATCACACACACACCATCAATACTAATTTAACTGGTAATGTTTCTCTTTGCTTCAGTGTGTTACCTGTGTGTTTGCGTTTGTGTGTGATGAGAGAGGATGAGACGGAGAAGGCCATCCCACAATCGTCACATTGGTAAGGTTTCTCTCCTGTGTGGATCCTCATGTGATAGGTCAGAGTGCTGGCCTGGGCAAAACCCTTCCCACACTGTTCACACACATACGGCTTCTCTCCACTGTGCTTCCTATATGGACACACACACAGGTAGATAGATACACACAAATAGGTCTTCTCTCCAAACATGCATGCACACTCAGACACACACAGTCCTACCTGCAGTGTATCTTGTAGTTAGATGAGGTAGCGAACTGCAGCCCACATTGTTCACAGGTGTAAGGTTTCTCTTCACCGTGGTACATTCGACAGTGAGCCACCAACTGACACTTCTGGGCAAAACCCTTGTCACACTGAGAACATGCAAACGGCTTCTCTCCTAGAAAGGCAGAGAGACAGTTAGGTTGTCTCACACCTGTACGTGTATGCGGAGGAGTGTGTATGTGTGTCTTACCCGTGTGTATGCTAGCTATGTGTGTGTCTCTTACCTGTGTGTATACGGAGGTGAGTCTTGAGCTGGTTTCCCTGTGTGAAGGCTCGGGAACAGAAGAGACACTGGAAAGGTTTCACTCCTTTATGGATCCTCATGTGTCTCCTCAGGCTACTGATCTCAGAGAACTCTTTGTTACACTCAGCACACACTGGCTTCTCTTTCACCTGTTGGTTCTTCAACCCAGCCTTCCACTCATCCCCCTCTCCATTGCTCGATCTGCTCTCCTTCAGTTTCCCTCTTCCTCTGCCTCTCCCTCTCTTCTTTCCTCTCCTCTCTCCACTGCTCCTCCTTTGCCTCTTGACAGGTTTCAATGATGAAGGGCTGAGGTCTGTCTCATTCTCCTCAACGATCTGAAGGTCTGACACCTTCAACGACAGATCCCTCCTCATTCCTCCTCCCCTCCCCTTCCCCTTCCCCTCCCCCTGCCCCTCTGAGGCTGGGAGACTGTTGTGTCATCTTGGGTGTCGTCATGGCTAGGTGATGTTGGGTTGCTAGGCAAGGGTTGGTTTTGAGGTGTGGCCTTGGGCTTTCTTCCCTTTCTTTTCCTCGCTCCTCTTCGGGGGGATGTTGGGGGGCTTGGGGAGGGAGGGGTGTACTCTGGATCTCCCCGCTCTTCTTCCTCCTCCCTCTCTACCGAGCCCCCTCCAGAAACGCAGGACAAGGGCTTGAACGCCTCTGGGCTGGGGGGTGAAGCTAAGCAATGGGGGGAGGTGGTAGGTGAGGCTGACTCTATCCTCATCTCCCGTTGGCTGTCAGACTTGTCTATCAGGTGACGCTCTGCCTCCCTCATCCCCAGGAACACCGCCGCTCCCAGCACGGCCTCCGACCCATCACTGTTATCATGGCAACCACAAATAAACAAGAGATCAATAACTAAAACAGATAAACAACAGATTAACAACAATATCGTATCCTACATAGCACAGGAGTTTGGTGGCACCTTAATTTGGGAGGACGGGCTCATAGTAATGGCTGGAATAGAATAAAAGGAATGGTAATCGAACTCAAACACATGCTTTCCATGTGTTTGATACCATTCCATTCACTCCATTCCTGCCCTCAGCAGCCTCCTGTGATACATAGTTATTGTGATGGTATGATGGTGGTGTAGTCATATTATACAAAAGGAGTAGTAGGGGCGCTTACACACCTTTTGATTTGATGAATAGTATTGCCACACCTATTGCTAAATTAGCTTCGTACACATCAGTGTAGTGATGTACCTACCTGTCAGTGAGTAGTTCTCCAGAATAGATGTATTTCAGCAGGGTGTTCAGGGCCTGCTCACTGACAAACTCCGGGTTAAGGGTTGTGACCAGGTGACCTCTGTCAGGCAGTGCGGAGAAGAACCCGCTGAACGCCGCCAGGACATTACGGTGCGCTCGGAACAGCGTGTCGCCCACGACGACCGTAATGTCACACAGAACGTTGCTTTCCCGCTGCCAACGCAGCTGCTCCAACAGGTGCTCGCTGTGGGCCAGCTGTGACATTACTGCTTCCGGGTTCACGCTGGGGTCAAACTGCAGGGAGGGGAATTCATTTCAACCGGATAGTTTAGTGCAATACCTTTACTAAAAGGTCTTTATGTCAGAGGAGATAGTGTGCTTGCAAGGTTGTTGCTGTTTATATTTGAGAAAGGCTAGGACAGGTCCAACCTCAAACTGACAGTATTTAAAGGGGAAATCTACATCCATTTCTGGACGTATAAATGAATTATATATCCTCATGGATTCTTGAAGAATATATCTTAGAAATGCCTAATGAGCTTAGTTTACTGTCACACTTCATCAGAACCCAAAATATAAGCTTGTTTAACTCCAATGTTTGTAAACATTGTAAATATAAACAAACACTGTAAAAGCTAAAAACATGATTAAAACTATGTTGATATATTGGATGGTCAGTCCTTGCATCTATATTACTATGAATTTGAGAGTGGTTACATTTCTCCATGTCCATGCCTAATCTTTTTACCAAAACATTATTGTTTAAACAGTCAATATTTTCTCTCCCCAAATAATAATAGCTTATCCATCTACCATTCTAGTTCTTTCCTTCTCTCTCCCTCAGCAAGATACACATAACACATTTACATAAACACACGTACTCACCCTTTATAATAATGTTAATGTTTGGTTGAAAGTGTGTATCGGGTGTTCTGTTGGGATAAAAAATAAGTGATTGAAATGAATACACAATTACAACCACAACACTCATCTCATCGAATAGTTTAGCCAACATTATGAAAATAAAAGTTCCTCAGTTCCATAGCTAACTGCCCTACAGCTAACCGCGAAAATCAGCTACGTTCTGTTGAACCATTACTCATATATCAATTTAATTGTGAATCATTTCCTATGCTATAGTTATAAATGTACATTAAGATAAACGTTTATGAAGTTTGAAACCATTTAATCTCTCTTAAATGTTGATTTCGCGGATAAATTACTGTTAATAACAAAGCGCTCTTATTTCGAAATACGACGAGCGCGGTAAACTAGCGAAGTTAGTCCATTTTAAAATGACGGGGCATTCAGGAGGGTAACCACATGTGCAAACATAACATTAAAAACCTCTGAAATGTAGAAACAGAGCATATAGACGGATTTAAATGTGTAAAATGATAATACCGTATTTTATAAATCCTTTTACGAAGTAGCCATTTTCGGATGACGTCAGACCACGACTCCAGTCCACTGCTCAGGTCTCGCGTTGTTTGAAAATACACATTAAAACGTTTATATGAAGTGGAAAGACAAACTGGTTCATGTCTCTGTATTGAATAGAAATCATATTTACAATCCAAACAGGAACGTGACAGTGCATTTATTTAGTACTGTACAGAACAATCTATACTTTCTTGCTGTACCATGTTGTGTCGCTGCCATGCTATGTTGTCGTCTTTATGTCTCTCTTGTCGTGATGTGTGTTTTGTCCTATATTTTTAATCCCAGCCCCCATCCACGCAGAGGCCTTTTGGTAGGCCGTCATTGTAAATAAGAATTTGTTCTTAACTGACTTGCCTAGTTAAATAAAGATTAATTCAAAATAAATAAAACAGTGTAGAGAAATAACAAAAACATGAACAACATTGAGTCCAATCTTTAAAATGTAATTGAGCTAATCTTCATAAAGCTCAAAAATAAATATTGTAAAATCAACTCTACTGTTTCCCTTTATTAAAATACAACCAGTTGTCCATGTATGATGCAGTATTCAGTTTTATTTAGTTAACAGCAACATTGCAGCCTGGGAGGGTTGAAGATCAGGGTTGGTCGATTGAGGTTTGATTAGTGTGTGTGTTTTTCTGAATGTGTGCGTGTAGGTAGTATGTAGGTAGGTATGCATGCGTATATATATGTATGTATGTGTTACAGAGGAGGAAGGCCTATGTGGTGCACGTTGCAGTATGGCTGTATGAGGTATCTGGCCGTAGACCAGAGGATATCGGTGCAGCTGAGTCCAGTACAGTGGTCGTAGCAGCCAGGGACCATGGAGACCAGCACACCCAGAGGAGCCAGGAAACCCAGGGTGAAACCTCCTGCTGCCTGGACACCTCCCACCAGATCTGACCACACACCTCTCTTCTCCTGTAACAGCTGTTTCTCCTCCTTGACCTCCTCATCTTTCTTCTCATTCTCCTCTCTTTCTATCCTCTCCTCCACTCTCTGCTTCTCCTCTTTCTCTACCCTCTCATCTCTTTGCTCCTGCACCTCCTCATCAGAGGACTCATCCTGGGATAGGAAGTGAACACATATATTTCGCAACAGAGCATCTCCCTAGTGTGTGTGAAGGCAGCCTGCCTCCCAGCTAAGTCCTACCCAACCCTAAGCTCACACTGTCCTGTAGTACTACCTGATCACCAAACAGTGAAGGCAACACTACAGACAAGCACTTCTGCACTTTGGGGGAAGATGTGAAAAGAGTGATCGGTCATATGTTGTGTGTATGCGACCCACCATCCTACGTGGCAGTAGACCCATTTCCTCCGCTAGAGAGATGGAGCGCTGAGTGGCTGCAGACAGAGTCCCATCTAACGCCATGTAACGCCCCTCTCCTCCATTACTAAAGACAGAGAAAAAGCGAGGGAAAGACAGGGGGAAAGAGAGAAAGGGTATTAAAAAAAGAGAGGGTATTACAAAGAACGTGCCAAAATTAGAGAGTGATTGTGTGAGGGATGTTATGATTGAGTGTGTGTGTGTTACACTAGGGCCTCTGCCAGTTGGCTCTCCAGATCCTTCATCTTCTCCTTCAGATCCTGAGAACAGAGAAACACACAACATAAAGCCCACAGTGTGTATCAGTTAGATGTATGAGGTCTACATCAGGCATATGTAAAATGTGTGTGTGTGTTGTACCTGTGCGATGGAGGAGTACTCTGTGAGGGACTGCTCCAGCTGCTCAATAACAAAGTCCTTCTGTAGGGGAGACACACAAAGAGATGCTGGGGACTAGCCAGCCAGCTAATAGACTGCAATGGACCTAATTTAAACTGGCAAGTCATGTGGCATGTCTAAAGAACATTTATTGGGAATTTAGGGAATATTTGAAATGTAAACATTATTTTCAATATGTAGTTATCACATACCTTATGTATGACCTCATACCTCTGATCCAGGGCGAGTCTGCTCTCCTCTAGCCGTAGCTGTTTCACACACACACACACACACATTTAATAGTTGGGCTGGAACAAAAGCATGAGGCCTCCCAGGAACACAATCACCGCCCTGTGATCTGGTGGAAGGACCACAATCACCACCCTCTGATCTGGTGGAAGAACCACAATCACCCTCCCATGATCTGGTGGAAGGACCACAATCACCCCCCTGTGATCTGGTGGAAAGACCACAATCATCCCCCCCTGTGATCTGGTGGAAAGACCACAATCATCCCCCCCTGTGATCTGGTGGAAGGACCACAATCGCCCCCCCCTTATGATCTGGTGGAAGGACCACAATCGCCCCCCTTATGATCTGGTGGAAGGACCACAACCCCCCTCCCTGTGATCTGGTGGAGGGATATCAATCCCACCCCTGTGACCTGGTGTAAGGATATCAATCCCCCCCGTGATCTGGTGGAAGGATATCAATCACCCCTCTGTGATCTGGTGGAAGGATATCAATCACCCTCCTGTGATCTGGTGGTATCAGATGATATCCGAGCATGTATGTGTGCTACCTGTAAGGCCTGTAGAGCATTGCTGAGGTCAGCGATCTTCTTCTTGTCAGTGGCTCTATCTGGTATAATACGGGACATCTAAGGAGAGGGAGAGAGACATAGCAAGAGAGAGAGACACACAGAGAGAGAACCGAACAGAACAGTTCAGTGATGTTTTGAGGACAACAAATTAATATTATGCATCCATGTTGGCTGGCCAGTGAAATGTTCAGTTTGTCTGTTCTGACAGGGTCAAAGGTCAAGGCTTAGAGGTCATCATACCTCACTGCCAATGGTCTCAATCTGGTCTTCCAAAATCTCCTTCTCTTTCTCCTGCCGGAACAAGGGATGAAAACAACATCAGTTTATCAACACTCTATATCTTTCCTAGGCACTTCCTAACCGTATATATGGTTTCTTTGTTACTATTGCTCTACACCACTTCATGGTAACCCACCAGTTGTTTGATGTAGGACTCTAGGTTGCCTGTAGCGCCGTCCTTCTCAGCTGATAAGCTCCGGATCTCCTCCAGCTCATCCATCAGCTGCTCTGCATCATGGATCGACTGCTTCATCCTGACAAACACACACAAATAATGATGAACATTTTGATTGATGGTTACATTTGACCAGGTTGTGCAGTGCAGTGTGTCTGCATGGTTGCTACTGTTACCCTTTGACTTGGTTGCGCAGTGCAGCGTTCTCAGTGCGTAGCAGTGTGTTGTTGTCATCGCCTAACTCCACTGTTCTCTGCAGCTCTGAGTTCAATTGCTTTAGTCTGCTTCGGGAATACACCAACTCTGCTAGAACGTCACTCCTCTCCTCTGCACTCCTACAACACACGTTAGAAAGTAGTAAATACACCAACTCTGCTATCACAACAGCACTACAACAGGCAATGGGAGTTGTCTGGGGCACTCACAGGTCTGCAGAGTTGAGGATTCTCTCCTCCTCTGACACGAACAGCCTGACAAACTCATCATTTTGCATACCTACACAGGGGACAGGAACGAAGAGAGAAAGGACCAAGAGTTACCAATACTTCACTGATGTGTCAATGAATCTGACTACCAGCTGAATGTTTGGAACATCAAGAGCCATAGAGAGGAAGAATCAGAATTGGAAAGAATGGCCGATTGCCCGACCAGTCGACTCTCACCAGTAGAAGAAGGCGTGACCACTAGCCCTCCCTCATCCTCCCATTGGCCTTCCTCGGCATGCCCCTGGTACCAGCCCCACCGTTCATCCTCCCATTGCCGTTGCCCATGGTGAGCGTTGAGGAGAGCCGGGAGGTCGAGCACCGAGCATGATGTCACACCGTGGGAGCCACAGCCCTGTAGACCCAGCTGCTGCAGCTGTCCCGCCTACATTAGAACCACAACTTCCTTAGGAAAGGCTTTCAGTCTACATACACAACTCTCAAAGAGCTAACAAATTACTATAAAGCAAAAACAATAGCAGGATACTAGTACAGTATTCAGGTGAGCTTTATTGACATTAAACTGAAATAACCCAATGTTGCCAAAGCAATAAAAAAGGACATTGAAAAAAAAACATTTGTTGGCAGAATATGAACATATTCTAGCTGCAGACTTCTAGATATTACCTCAATGGGGAAGGAGACGGTCCTGCGCAGCATTCTCCTTCCAAGCCTCAATGCCAATGGAAATCTCTGTCCCCCTTGAGAGAGAATCAGAAAACTTTTATTTCTAGGATTCAGACAGTGTTGTTTAGTCAGCTCTACTGATAAAAGTATAGTGGTATAATTTGCAATAAAATCAAGTCTGGAGATAAAGGCAAGTTAATAGCTATATACTTGGAAAGCTACATAATTTCTGAGCTTGAAAAATAATGCCAAATAAGTACAGCGTGCGTTTATGAAGTCATGGTATAAACATCGCCTTGATGTCGTCACAGTAGCTAACAAAGGACAAGCATCCAAAGGCTAAGCTATAAGTAGCTAGCTAGCTGTCATTTTCAACAGCCTGAAAGCGAACAACTGATGTTTTAGCTAGGAAAATGTGTTCAATTTCAGTTTCCAGCTACTTTTATAGCAATGTTGTTACTTTTATCTCTTAGTTAGCTAAGCTAACTTTAGTAAACATTAATTGCGATCCAGATTGCGATCCTGAGCTATCTAAAACTGTTAGCTACCTAACCAAGCTATCTAATGAATATGTTTCCATCAATTAGCTAACAGTGATTTAATATATTATTGGCCGATTCAAGTCTTTGTTGATTAAATACAATTATTTTAACTAGCTAATTATTCCAGTTCCATGTAACTACTCATCTGTCTCTCTCACCAAACGACCGTGTGCTCTGGGCACAAGCAACTCAACATGTAGCCAATCAGTGCTCAGTTTCATTATTGTCCCCTCACTTGACTGATCACCCACCTCAACAGTCACCAGTCCAGTAGTAATATAATTTGGCCAAGCACTTTACACTCTTTTACGAATTAGAAGTGATTAAATATGTCTAAAGTTTTCAGACTAGCTTCTACGCTCGGTCGACCACAATTGAATGGACTGCCTGAGTTGGACAGCTTGCAGAACTGTTCTCAACACTGCCAATATTTTCATGATGTGGTGTAACCCATGTCGGATTGTTGTTGTGTTAACATATTAAAAACGCATAGGCTTCCTGTGTATCATGTCCATACAGACCTCAGTCAATGATTTGTATAACTAACACAAGATAGAATAGAGCCTGTCGTGTCCAAATAGCAAATTAATCAGTAAGCACAACATACAGGGAGGTGGCAGAGCTAGTGAGATTCTGTTGGCGCGTTCAAGCATTTATTTTTATATTTTCGTTGGGGAACGCCTTGTCTGTGAAGTGCGCATGTGCAATAACTCAATTCGCCCTACTAAACAGCGCATATTTGTGAAATTTTGGCCGTACTCCTTTAAATCTCCATAATGTTTCAAATGTAGGTGCTACAAGGCAGAAATTGGTGTCACATGAAGCTTTACCATTTGCTCTGTAATATGAATAGTATATTGATTTCAATACACATTTTCTTGCATTTATTTATTAATATAACAAAATATAAACATGAATGTTGGCTAATGTTTCAATATATTGTTGATCATAAAATAGCCTACTCTATAGATCCAGAGTGGGATCTCTGCTACTTTTAGAGTTATGACCAATTTGCAAGCGTTACCAACAGAGGGAATGTGAAAATGGGTTAAAAATGGTCGCCCTCTGCTGGTGATTTGGAGGATGTGTTATGAAGAAAAACGAGAGCTGTTTTTCGTATTTTTTTAATTGAACCCTTATTTAACTAGGCAAGCCAGTTAAGAACAAATTATTATTTACAATGATGGCCTACCCCAGCCAAACCCAGACGACGCTGGGCCAATTGTGAAATTTCTCAGAGTATAAAATGGGGCATAACTTTAAAACTATCAGAGATCTCACTCTGGAAATGTGATATGCCTGTACAGTATATTATGTTAAACAATATATAGAAACATTTGCCAAATATTCTTTATATTTTTAAATATTCATATATATATATATATATATATAAATGTGTATGTAATATATGTTTTATTGTCACATAAATGAATATGATACAATTGTCTGATACACCAGGTTGATGTCAGATGAGAGATATTGGAGAAAGGTTGATCATGGACATTTGGCAGAGTGCTGTGTGATCATGTTAACATTTCATTTCTCCAAGAGAGCTGAGTGGCTACTGAGAAAATATGCAGCCTTTGCAGGTACTGTGTGTCTTTATGTCTGTGTATGTATATAATGTATTATTTACACAGTAGTCTTAATTCCATCTCAATTACCACTAACATTATGTGTGAGATTGCTGTGTGTTTTGTGTCTGATCATGTGTTTATGTGGCTAGGTACTGTGTGTTGTCCTGGTCACCTCATCGGTTGCACATGCTCAGACCGTTCACCTGGGAAGATGCCCCACACCCCCAATTCAACAGGACTTCAACGTCACCAAGATAACTGCATGCACACAGTGTTAATTGAGATGGAATTTATCACACATTAACACACACACACACACACAGTAAAAAAAGTAATAGTAACTCAAAATAACTTCTAGATGGTGTGTAATACCTGGGCAGGTGGTATGAGGCAGAGAAGCTGCCTGCTGTATTTGAGAGAGGGAAGTGCCAACAGGCCACATACTCACTACTCCACGATAGAACTCATACACTCACATCACAGACTGTATGAAATCAGTCAAACCATAAACATGAACACTCATAACCAGATCTTCTTCAAAGGTGAGATGTGGTACCGGTCCCAGTCCCAACTACACCTAGCTCCTAGCCCCAAACCAACCCTTAGCCCCCAACCCTAGCCCCTACCTCACCTGTCTCTCTGTGTGTGTCTAGGTTTACCAGGTGATCCATACTTGGTTCTGTCTACAGACTACAGAAGTTTCTCTCTGGTCTACTCCTGCACAGACTTCCTTATCAATTTGTAACGGAATATGATTTTGGAATTGACTGCTGTAGTTGAATACATTGATTCTCAATAAAGTATTGGTATGTGAATTGATTTATTTGGTTTGTTCCGTCGACGTTGCCTGGATCGTTTCCCGGACACGATCGTTGCCAAGGGATGTCATCAGCCGCCTCCATGGTGACCTGGAGGCCATCGGTGTCAACCTCAGATGCCTCACAGTGTCAGACCAGACGTCCTGTGACACTGTGGCCTGAGAACAAACAAGCACACACACACAGCTTAGTAACGGTAACTACACTCTGAAAAAAATTGTTACAAAAGGGTTCTTTGGCTGTCCCCATAGGAGAACCCGTTGTGGTTCCAGGGAGAACCCCTTTTGGTTCCACGTAGAACCCTTTTGGGTTCCATGTAGAACCCGCTATGGAAAGGATCCTACATGGAACCCAAAAGGGTTCTACCTGAAACCCAAAAGGGTTCTACCTGAAACCCAAAAGGGTTTCCCTATAGTCCCAGTCGGTATTGAATAGAACGTTGCGGCCTTGCCCGCCTGTGTGGAAAACAACCCGTGTTTACCTTGGTTACCCTATTTGCTCACAGCAAAAACCTGACCTTTTAAATGCAATTTTCTTGTTTTCTGCTTGTTTTAGTCAATTACAAAACAACATTTAAGAAAGGCCAATTGAGTCCACTAGTCTTACTCACAGACAACTACCCTATGTCTTGAGCTCTTTCTCCCCTCTCTCTCCAGATGAAATCCTGCGACTCGTGATGTTCGGCCGCCCGACATCCTGCCCACTTGACCCCATCCCCTCATCCCTTCTCCAGACCATCTCCAATTCCTCACCTCATCAACTCATCCCTGACCACTGGATGCATCCCCTCTGACTTCAAGATAGCCAGAGTCGCTCCCCTCCTCAAGAAACCAACACTCAACCCCTATGAAGTAAAAAACGACAGACAGGTCGGTATCCCTTCTTTTTTTCAGCCAAAACCCTTGAGTGTGCTGTTTCTGACCAACACTCTAGTTATCTCTCTCAGAACAATCTTCTTGACTCTAACCAGTCAGGCTTCAAGGCGGCTCACTCAACTGGGACCACTCTTCTCTGTGTCACAGAGGCTCTCTGCCTTTCCCAAGCTGACTTCTCATGCTCACACTACTGTTTCCCCCAGGGCTTGGTTTTAAGCACTCTTTTCTCTATACATCAAGTCACTCGGCTCCGTCATATCTTCACATGGTCTCTCCTATCACTGCTATGTGGATGACACTTAACTGCTCTTCTTCTCCCCTTTCTGACACTCGGGTGGTGACACACATCTCTGCGTGCCTGGCAGACACATCAGCTTGGATGTTGGTCCACCACCTTAAACTCAACCTCAAAAAAAACAGTGCTGCTCTTCCTCCCAGGGAAGGTCTGCCTGCTCCAAGACCTCTCCATCACGGTTGACAACTCCTTGGCCTGACCCTGGACAACACCATCATTCACTACAAACATCAAAGCAGTGACTTGCTCCTGCAGTTTCATGCTCTACGGCTATGGCTGTTGCATTGACTGTGAAATGTGAAATTGTTAGATTACTTAGACATTGTTGGAACTAGAAGCACTCCCTATTCATTCCCTACGCGCAGCTCGCTCTGCATGCAATGCACTCCGCTCATGGTGTCTGAGAGCATTTCGCCACACCAACAATAACATCTGCTAAATGTGTATGTGACCAATATAATTTGATTTTCTCAAACCCTATATACCAACCCGAACACTCCGTTCCGCCACCTCTGGTCTCTTGGCCCTCCCACTCCTACCGGAGGGCAGGTCCCGCTCAGCCCAGTCAAAGCTCTTCTCTGTCCTGGCACCCCAATGGTAGAACCAGCTTCCCCCTAAAGTCAGGACAGCGGAGTCCCTGTCCATCTCTCGAAAGCCCTACTAGAGTATTTTAAATAATATAACTCTCACCGCGCCCCCCAACTCAACTACAAGTAGTGAGTGGAGTTACAAACGGACAATACTAACCCGTGATCAGGGTTGGGGAGTAAAACAATTACATGTAATCCGTTACATGTAAGCGATTACAAAAAACGGTAACTGTAATCAGTTACATTACCAGCAAAATTGTGTAATCAGATTACAACTACATTGAAAAACAACCTTTAAATTCAGAAAGGATGTTTGCGAAAAAAATCTTTGACACTTCTCTGTTTTCTCAATGACATTCAAATCAGCATTGAAAACAGGCGCAAATTTAAATTGGTTTCACCTGAGCAAGTCTGACCACAAGTCAGAGACCACTATGATGACACACCAAATGTGTTTGATAGATCGCGGAAAAAGAGCAGGAATATACTTTTGTTGGCTACAGTCCAAACTATGTCTTCCAATGCTGCGACTGCTGTCGGCATCCAAAGATTATCTAACTTGCTTAAACACTTGGAGGTAAGAATGACAGCAGTGGCGTAGTCTACGGCGATACGGATATCACTTATTATTGATATCTACATAGCGAATTCATGTGAAACACGGATTGTGGTTGTTGTGGATGCCTGTTCACAAATATACATGTGTATTTGAACCCAACAATGGTTGAATTCAAGACATTATTTAAACTGCCTATCAACCAGTTTTTGAAACCAGTGTACAACCAGTGAAAAATGCGCTCTTGCAACAGTGTGGATCCAAGCCTATTGAATAAAAGTGGGGCTTTTATTGCTCGTTTTTAAAAAAATGTTTATAAACATTGTAAATAAACACCATATAGCCCCAGAACATGGTTGAAACAATCATTTTGATATCATGGATGGTCAGTCCTTGCATCCATAGCTCTATCTATTAATCTGAGAGTGGTTACATTTCTCCAGTTTTTTTTACTAAAACAGAGGCGGGGCGGATGTTTTGTTATTGTTTCATCTGTGGATTTGCCCTTTAAACATATTATCAAGATATCAATGTGTCACCAACAAAAAGGTAAACAATAGGCCTATAGCAAATGCAGCATATGGCATTACTTTTTCACAATTAAATTGCACTTTTCAGTAGTGCTCAAAGCATGGCATTCCATGAGTGCAGCATTTATTTTTCAACTCGATTCAAAGAGCTCAATCAGTCCTCCATGACAACAAAATCAAAAACAACAGAATAGGGCTGGCTAATAAGTGCTTAGTTTTGGGGTCATGCTAATCTATACTTCCATATTTCCAAGTCCTATTCTTGAACATCAAGGGGTATAACATTGGTTTTTAATGTAAAGATATCATTTAACCATATAATTATATGTAGTAGAAAACGATGGGTTAGAAGAAGCCTACATAACCAACCCATAATGTAACATTTATATATGGCCAGCTATGTAAACGTTAACATTGATTTATCCTGCAATAGATGTCGTTCAATTTGTAACATACATTTTTGTCTTCTTCTAATGCCTCTTAAAAGGAAAGTAATCTAAAAGTAATGGAATGTAATCAGATTACGCTACTGAGTTTGGGTAATGCAAATTTACATTACTGATTAAAATTCTGGACCGGTAACTATTAACTGTTACAGATTACATTTGGAAAGTAATCCATCCAATCCTGCCCGTGATGAAATGTTTTCCATGTAGTTTACATGGACACCAGGTCCCCACAATTTCCCAATCTTCCGCAAGGAATAGCCTGATGTCACAGGGCTCTTACAGGCTCGATTTCCCTACGCCGGACCATTGCGAACCATAGGTCGGGATTTTTGACCTGGTTACATCTACATTGAAAAACACGGCAGCTTTTCAGCATGTTTTGTTATTTCTGTATAAAAAAATCAACAACAAAGTTGGCACTTTTATAATGGGTGTAAATAGAAAATACTGTTTGTTCTCCCCAATTTGTGGGCGTGGTCTTCTTCTACTATGGTATAATGGCGTACGCAACAATTAAATGTGCATTCAGCCACCTACTGCGGGTGGATAATAAGGATCCCAAAAAAGGAAAAAACATTTGGGTAAAAATAAAATATCATACTAACTACCCCAAAAAATGAATTAACCAAACAAAATCAAGATGCTTTTCTGTAAAAACCTAATTCTAATCAGATCCCAACACAGCCTCAGAATCCTCCTGTGAGGGTGGGACACTTCCTAGCAACAATAGTCCTTGTAGTGCTTCTGCCTTGAAGTCTTGGAACCCCAAACACTTCTCGGCTGCAGATATAATGACATCCAGCTTCTTTGACTTCTTAGACACTTGTGCTGTACAATTAATCATTGTGGCTATAAATGCCACAAAATCCACCTTCACAATGAGTGTATCCAGATCACCTGATTTACTTAAAACACTATCAACTGGTTGCAATGCATCTACCACCATATCTTCAACACTGTTGCCTCTCGCCCCTTCGACCCTCTTCACCACCTCCACATAGGAGATCTGCTGGCAGCCCTGATCCTTGACACCTCGGCCTCCTTCACCCTTACAGGGAACTCAAGGAAGTCCGGAGTATGATCCCCACCACAGTTGCAACATTTTCCATTCACAGATTCTTCAATATTATACTTCTCCAGTCTTTAAACATTTGAAATGTGACCATATCCTTTACAATTTCCACACTGTAATAGTTTGGACACATTTTCTCAATGCATACCTCACATATCCAAGCCTCACATATTCAGGTAGAGTTTCCTCAAACAACAATATCGACAGGATTTTCTCCTTCTTTCCATTTACCACATGGGTCAGGTGACGTGTACTGACCACTCCTGGGATTTTCTGACTAAGGTACTCATCTACAGTACCAGTCAAAAGTTTGGACACACCTACTCATTCAAGGGTTTTTCATTATTTGTACTATTTTCTACATTGTAGAATAATAGTGAAGACATCAAAACCTTGAAATAACACACATGGAATCATGTAGTAAGCAAAAAAGCCAAGCTTACAGTGTAAATCTACAGTGTAATATGATGTTTTTGACTGCGTGTTTCGTGACCTTTAGGAGCAAAGCTTTCCATTGAAATCACACTGGCAGGTTTGAGATGTTGTTTTTCAATGTAGGAGGAAGGTAATAGGGCTGTTGAGGCGTGTATGTTTTGCATCCTGAGAGTTGGGCACAGTTACCATGGAGACACAGGAAATGCTCCTGAATGCTAAACTTCTCTCTCTCTCTCTCCGTCTCTCTACCTCTCCCTCTTACAAATGCCAGAGCCTTCACCCCTGAAGGAGGTAAAATAGGGACACACGCAGGCACACAGAAAATGCTCCAGAATGCTTAACTTCTCTCTCTCCGTCTCTCTACCTTTCCCTCTTACAAATGCCAGAGCCTTCACCCCTGAAGGAGGTAAAATAGGGACACACGCAGGCACAATGCATGCACACATACACACATTTCCCCATTATAGAAACAAGTTCACAGGGAAGGGATAAGAGATAAGAAAAGAGGACTACCTAGATAAATCTAGGAATAACTATATAAAAGCAATACCTATGTGAGAAGGCTGTTCATTGACTACAGTTCAGCGTTCAACACCATAGTCCCCTCCAAGCTCGTCACCAAGCTTAGAAGCCTGGGACTGAACACCTCCCTCTGCAACTGGATCCTGGCCTTCCTGACAGGTCGACCCCAGGTAGGCAACATCACCTCCACCACGCTGACTCTCAACACGGGGGTCCCACAGGCGTGTGCTTAGTCCCCTCCTGTACTCCCTGTTCACCCATGACTGCGTGGTCAAGCACGACTCCAAGCACGACTCCAACACCATCAAGTTTGCTGACGACACGACGGTGGTAGGCCTGATCACCAGCGACGATGAGACAGCCTACAGGGAGGAGGTCAGTGACCTGGCAGTGTGGTTCATACTGGGTTCATACCTCTCCCTCAATGTCAATAAGACCAAGGAGCTGATCGTGGAGTACAGGAAATGGAGGGGTGAGCACGCCTCCATCCCCATCGACAGGGCTGCAGTGGAGCAGGTTGAGAGTTTCAAGTTCCCTCTGTATCCACAAACCGTAAAACAGTTGTGAAGAAGGCGCAACATCATTACTTCATCAGGATGAAATGATTTGGATGGGCCCTCAAATCTACAGCTGCACCATTAAGATCATCTTGACTGGCTACATTACTGCTTGGTATGGTAAATGCACCACCCTCGATCGCATGGCGCTACGGAGGGTGGCGCGGGCAACCCAGTACATCACTGGGCTGAGCTTCCTGCCATCCAGGACCTCTATATCAGGCGGTGTGAAAGGAAGGACCCTAAAATTGTTAGACTCCAGCCACCCAAGCCATAGACTTTTCTGTCTGCTTCCGCACGGCAAGTGGTACCGAAGCAACAAGTCTGACATCAACAGGCTACTGAACAGCTTATATCCCCAAGCCATAAGACTGCTAAATAGCTAACAAAATGGCTACACAGACTATCTGCAATGACCCATTTAATTGTTTCATTGACTCTATGCACAGTCACAAACTCGCTCTATGCACACTCTACACACACTCACACTGACACTCCAACACACACACTTCATTTTCTCACACACACACACAACACACCCACTCTGTTTATCATATCCTGATGCCTAGTCACCTTACCCCTATAAATGCCTAGTCACGTTAACCCTGGAATCCCTGTTACGGCTTTCTTGTGAAGAAGGAGAGTCGGACCAAAATGCAGCGTGATGATGATTCATGATATTTTAATGAAGGAAAAAACTATACATGAAGAAACTACAAAATAATGAAAAGTGAAAACCGAAACAGCCCTATCTGGTGCAAACACAAAGACAGGAACAATCACCCACAAAATACTCAAAGAATATGGCTGCCTAAATATGGTTCCCAATCAGAGACAACGAAAATCACCTGACTCTGATTGAGAACCGCCTCAGGCAGCCATAGACTATACTAGACACCCCCAAGACGAAACACACCACAAAAACCCATGTCACACCCTAGCCTGACCAAATAAATGAAGATAAACACAATATATTTTGACCAGGGCGTGACAGAACCACCCCCCCTAAGGTGCGGACTCCCGGACGCACATCAAAACAATAGGGAGGGTCCGGGTGGGCGTCTGTCCATGGTGGCGGCTCCGGCGCGGGACGTGGACCCCACTCCATCAATGTCTTAGTCCCTCTTCCTCGCGTCCTAGGATAGTCCACCCTCGCCGCCGACCATGGCCTAGTAGTCCTCACCCAGAACCCCACTGGACTGAGGGGCAGCTCGGGACTGAGGGGTAGCTCGGCACTGAGGGGTAGCTCGGCACTGAGGGGTAGCTCGGCACTGAGGGGTAGCTCGGCACTGAGGGGTAGCTCGGCACTGAGGGGCAGCTCGGGACTGAGGGGTAGCTCGGCACTGAGGGGTAGCTCGGCACTGAGGGGTAGCAAGGCACTGAGGGGTAGCAAGGCACTGAGGGGTAGCTCGGCACTGAGGGGTAGCTCGGGACTGAGGGGAAGCTCGGCACTGAGGGGAAGCTCAGCACCGAGAGGAAGCTCAGGCAGGTAGTTGGATCCTGGCTGGCTGGCGGATCTGGAAGAGTCTGGTTGACTGGCGGATCTGGAAGAGTCTGGCTGACTGGCAGATCTGGAAGAGTCTGGCTGACTGGCAGATCTGGAAGAGTCTGGCTGACTGGCGGATCCTGGCAGACTGACGGATCTGGCTGCTCCATGCAGACTGGCAGCTCTGGCTGCTCCATGCAGACTGGCAGCTCTGGCTGCTCCATGCCGACTGGCAGCTCTGAACAGGCAGGAGACTCCGGCAGCGCAGGAGAGGAGGAAGGCTCTGGCTGCGCTAAACAGGCGGGAGACTCCAGCAGCGCTGTAGAGGAGGAAGGCTCTGGCTGCGCTGAACAGGCGGGAGACTCCGGCAGCGCAGGAGAGGAGAAAGGCTTCGACAGTGCTGAACAGGCGGGAGGCTCCGGCAGCGCTGTAGAGGAGGAAGGCTCTGGCTGCGCTGAACAGGCGGGAGACTCCGGCAGCGCAGGAGGGGAGAAAGGCTCCGACAGCGCTGAACAGGCGGGAGGCTCCGGCAGCGCAGGAGAGGAGAAAGGCTCTGGCAGCGCTGAACAGGCGAGGCGCACTGAAGGCCTGGTGCGTGGTGCTGGCACTGGTGGTACTGGGCCGAGGACACGCACAGGAAGCCTGGTGCGGGGAGCTGCCACCGGAGGACTGGTGTGTGAAGGTGGCACAGGATGGACCGGACCGTGAAGGCGTACTGGAGAGCCTGAGAGCAGGACTGGCACAGGACGTGCAAGGCTAGGTAGGTACACAGGAGGCCTAGTGCGTGAGGCTGGCACAATTTTCACCAGCCGACTAACACGCACCTCAGGATGAGTATGGAGCGCTGACCCAGGTGCCATTAAATCCCCGACACGCTCCGTCGGGCAAATATCGTACTTAAAGCACCAAACTAGCAACTCCCTCATAACTCTCTCCTCCACTTTCCCCATTAACTCCTTCACAGTCTCTGCTTCACTCCCCTCCAACACCGGCTCTGGTTCTGGTCTCCTCCTTGGCTCCTCACGATAAACAGGGGGAGTTGGCTCAGGTCTGAACCCTGACTCTGCCACACTCTCCCTGAGCCCCCCCCAATAAATTTATGGGGCTGACTCTCGGGCTTCCATCCGCGTCGCCGTGCTGCCTCTTCATACCAGCGCCTCTCCGCTTTCTTCGCCTCCAGTTCTTCTTTGGGGCGGCGATATTCTCCAGGCTGTGCCCAGGGTCCTTTTCCGTCCAATATCTCCTCCCAAGTCCAGAAGTCCTTTGATCGCTGCTCCTCACGATAAACAAGGGGAGTTGGCTCAGGTCTGAACCCTGACTCTGCCACACTCTCCCTGAGCCCCCCCACCCCAAGACATTTTTGGGGCTGACTCTCGGGCTTCCTTCTGCACCGCCGTGCTTTTCTCTTCAACTCCATTCTCCTATAGCCCTCCTCGCACTGCTCCAGCGAATCCCAGGCGGGTTCCGGCACTCTCTCTGGGTCACCCGCCCACCTGTCTATTTCCTCCCAAGTCGTATACTCTAAACTTCGTAGCTCCTGCTGCCGCTGCCTGTCACCACGCTGCTTGGCCCTGGTGTGGTGGGTGATTCTGTTACGGCTTTCTTGTGGAGAAGGAGAGTCGGACCAAAATGCAGCGTGATGATGATTCATGATATTTTAATGAAGGAAAAAACTATACATGAAGAAACTACAAAATAATGAAATGTGAAAACCGAAACAGCCCTATCTGGTGCAAACACAAAGACAGGAACAATCACCCACAAAATACTCAAAGAATATGGCTTCCTAAATATGGTTCCCAATCAGAGACAATGAAAATCACCTGACTCTGATTGAGAACCGCCTCAGGCAGCCATAGACTATACTAGACACCCCCAAGACGAAACACACCACAAAAACCCATGTCACACCCTAGCCTGACCACATAAATGAAGATAAACACAAAATATTTCGACCAGGGCGTGACAATCCCTGTATATAGCTTACTTACTTTCTCATGTTCTTCTTACATCTATTTCTCACGTGTTTCTGTTGTACTTAACTTTTATTTTATTTTATAGTACTACTGATATTTATTACTGCATTGTTGGAAAGAGCAAGCAAGAAAGGCATTTCATTGTATTTGTGCATGTGATAATAAAAACTAGAAAAACTTGAACTGGAGGAACAGGTGTAGCAGTACAGGTGGTATGTAGACTGCCTGCAGAGTTCTACCGGTCAGATGACGTGTCCTGGGACACTTCATAGGCATACAGCTTTACTGTACCTTATGGCTTTACCTCTCGTCCCCTTCTCCCATCTCGCCTCTCATAAGAAAAAGGTTTCCTGTTTCCTCTCTTGTCCCGCTGGTCTCGGACAGCAGCCAATCAAATTGTGCCAGCGAAGAAAAAGTTGCGCGTGGCAGTGCAGAGGAAGGTCGGCAGGTGAATTCAGACGAAGCCCTTGGAAAGATGTTATTGTTTTCGGATATAAAGACTACGCTGTAGTCAACAAAAAACTGGGGTGGACGGTGCTACTGCCGCCACTCTATTTTTTGACAGACTTTTATCGAATTTGGTATTTTGCATCACAGGGCCCTGAGATAAGACAGAACATGAAAGTGTTTATGTATCACACACACGTAGTCTCCATGTTCTGGTTTTATCTCCCATCTTTGGGATCTGTATTTTTTTCTCAGACATTTAGGCCAGTGTTAAAATTGTAGGCCTACTTAAAGTTCAGTAGCAGTTGTTTTGAAGTACCTTTTAATAAATGATTGTAACTTTATGGCATGATTGTTTTAGGTGTCTAGAGTATATCTGGAGAGAGACAGAGAGCAATATTTTGTTTTTGTTGTCTCTGTTGTGTCTTTATCATGGCTACCCATGTATTTCCATGGAAATATAAAGTTTATTTGGAAAGTAATAAATGTATATATTTTTAAAAGCAGTCATGATTTGCGTGAATTTAATATACTAACTATTACTCTGGTTAAAAATATGAAATGCTATTCCATTTGGTGAAGAGCACCTTGTTTAGAACTCAAAACTCAAAGTTTAGGACTTGAGACTTGACTTGGGACTTTTCGGTCTTCACTTGAGACTTGACTCAGACTTGAGTGCTAAGACTTGAGACTTACTTGTAACTTGTAAAACAATGACTTGGTCCCACCTCTGCTACCTACAGATGTAGGATCTTTAATTTGATAACATTTTTTTTGCTTAGAATTTTCATTTTCACTTTGAAATTTCAGACTTGATTTGCCCTTAATGGAAAATGTATTAACCCTTACAAAATGGTCCATTAATTATAATCCACATAGTCACTTGAATATACTGTTGCTGCAGGATTATTTTCCTGCTGTAGCAAACTGACTCAAATTAAGATCCTACAGCTGTACCATCGAAGTTCTATCTATCTATCACATGATTTTATATTTATAGACTTTGCAGACTGTAGTGGTAGACCTGTTAGTTTATAATGTGGTTTGATTGATTTAATGTCAAGCTATGTAACAATGGTGATGGTTGCTTCATGGGATGAATATAATGCCGACAGCATGAGTTAGTTCTCTGGCCTCAAACTGAAGACGTGTAGTTGTGTCAAGGGTATGTGGGGAGGGCTGTGTGTATGTGTGTATTGGGTGGGACGTGTGATCTTATAACAGGATCCTGTTGCTTCATTCCTGCCGTGAGCTTTAGACTCTTCTAGACCCCGAGACAGACAGCACCTCTGGAACGACACACACAGGTAAAAATAACAAGACTCTTCTCACTACAACCCAGTGTTGTTGTTTTGATTCTGATTAATATGTACAGTTTAGAGTTAGTAGTTTAGGGGGGTTTTCTTCAATGAACTCTAGGCTATGTGTATAATATGTGTTTTTACAATGTCCTCTCGGGCCGTTTAGAGTGTTGATTGAGGACCTAGTAGCTGAGAAATGTAACTGTTGTTTATGATTGTATTTTTTTATTTTGCGTATTTATGATTGTGTAGTTTTAAATGTCTATATTGTATCTCAATGTGTATTGTGTCCACAGGGCTCACCTGGAAATTAGACCCTCGGTCTCAGTGTTGACTCCCTGTGAAAATAAAGTTTAAAACAATTATAATAATGTGTTTGTGTTTTCAGAAGTCAGGATGAAGTTGCTGGTTCAGCTTAGTATTCTCTTCCTCTGTCTCATCACCTGTAAGCTCACTGGTGAGTCTCTCTGCCTCCATTAAAATGAGGCTGCAAATAGAAGTCTCCATCACAGCAGTGTTTCCTTAAACTATTACTAATCATCAGCAACCTCTGGGATACCCTCAGTTATTTTACCTTCTGCTTGCTCTTAGGGGGTTTAGGCCGGGACTGATGTGAAGCATTTTATGTCAAATCTATTAGTAAATAGTGCTATATGTGTAATCCATATTGTGTGTCGTTGTATGTAGTTAATCCATATTAAAGTGCTAGAATAAGTACACAGCATTAGAAGTTAACCGACTCAGAGCTGGAGATAACTATGACTTAATGGTGGATTCAGGAATTACCGCTTTCTGCATACATAAGGAGAGGTTTGTTTTGAGAACTGCATGTGGACAAAGAGCACTGTGTGTGTGTGTGTGTGTGTGTGTGTGTGTGTGTGTGTGTAAACCCAGTGAGGAATAATATTTGAGGAGGAAGGAAGAAAGTTTCTTCAGGTATCCCAGAGTCCCCAGGGAGGGGCTAATTTTTCCGAACTCTCAATCCCTTCTTTGTGTGTGGAGTACGTGAAATGCTCCAGAATGCTAAACTTCTCTCCATCTCTCCCCCTCTCCTCTTTACAGATGCCAGAGCCTTCACCCCTGAAGGAGGTAAAATAGACACACACAAACACAGAGACCTTCTGTAGCATGTGCTGATAGGCCCTACATGATTATTATATTATGTAGACTTCCTTGGGGTTGTCAGTCAGTGAGTGTTGTGATTTGTTTTTGTCTGTGTGTCTGTAGTTCCATATGATGAGCCCCCGGCAGTCCCATACTGGCCATACACCACCTCAGACTTCTGGCACTACGTAGAGTACTTCAGGTCTATTGGAGCCTACAACCACATCAATGAAATGGCCCGGGCCTTCTATGCTCACCAACACCTGGGAGACACACTGGGATATGAGACCAACGAGGGACATGAACATTGAGGAGAGAGAGAGAGAGGGTAGAGGGAGAATGAGATCGAGAAGGTGGGGAGAGGGGCAGGAAGGGAGAAAATAGGGGGAGAATATAAGGAGAGGGGGAGGGAGGAAAAGAGGGCAACATAAGGATAAGTCATATTGTCAATTGAAATGCATTTAAAAAACAAGGTTATATAAATATGTATTTGGACCTATCATTAAATATATGAATGCATCTCACAGATGAGAAGAAAAAAACGTAATTCCAAACACTGCTATAATCTAAAAAGTCATATCAATGTAATGTGCAATAATAATACATTTTGACAAGAAATGTGATCTCGTTGTCATAATTTACTGTCTTTAATTTGGATACTTGCAAGGCTTGAAATGTAATAGGGATTTTGTATGTGGAATTGTCACAAAATATAGATTTATTTTACAATTACCTATGAGTTTCCAATCCTAGGTATGTTACTCCTTTCATCACCTGGGTGTTTGTCCAATATTTTACATAGTTTTATCTACATTTTAGCCAACCTTCAATCTCTACCTACACCCAAACCACCGGTTGATTCCTTGTGACAGCCCATTATATTGTTACCAAAAGAAAAGTGGTGTTACGAGAAAAGGAGATGAGTGTAGAGCAGGGCTCTCCAATCATGTTCCTGGAGAGCTACCCTCCTGTAGGGTTTCCCTTTAAATGTAACTAACCTAATTCAGCTACTCAACCAGCCAATTCTTAGAATCAGGTGGGCTAGATTAGGGTTGGAGTGAAAACGTACAGGATGGTAGCTCTCCAGGAACAGGGTTGAAGAGCCCTGGTGTAGAGGCAAGCGGTGGTGAGGAAGATTGGTGTCAAGCACAAAAAGAAAGAAAAAAATTACTCTGGTAGGTCAGAAATGGAACTTGACAAGAGTGAGAATGAATTACCTGCGGAGGCAGGTAATCGTCGCTATGATGACAAAGATGATTCTGGCCCGGTGGGAGTGAGATGTTTGGAATGAATGGATCCTTGCCTTCTGGCTGGTCCATATGTGGTGTCAGGTTGGGTGGAGAACAGGTTGGGGACTGTGGAGTCTGTGAAAGTAACTCAAAGTGGACTCGTGATGATTTTTTGCGTTTCTTCCATCCAGAAGGAGCAGGCACTCTGCACCATGTGCCTCGGGAACAGACTTAAAGGTCCTCTCTGTTGGCCTTCAATAAGTCAATATATTCACATTGTCAGCGTAAAATAAGTATGCTATGGGCTATGCAGAGCCAAGGTCGGGTCCATTCAGGTCTATCAGCTGTAGTTACATAGACCCGAGACCTGATGTCAATCAAACAGGACCTGACTAGGACCTCAGGGAAAAGTTTGAATTTTGGACCCACTTAGGTCCCGGGTTGGGTCTCAGGTGGACCCGTGAAGACGTCAACTGTGACAGTCTGCTGTGACTGCGGAGGCAGTGAAGAGAGTAGTAGAGGAAATGGGTCCAGGGCGAGGGATCCTAAGAGGCTTCCTGTGAGTAGGCCGAGGCCAATAGAGAGTGATAGGAATAACGTGCTTCTTCAGTAAGGTTGGTTTCGAGAGCATTCATAACCAATGGTTATCAACCTTACTGCAGAAATGGAACGTAAATCACAGAAAATAGATGTGGTGGCAGCTGCAGAGTTTCTTGGGTGTACAGAATTTTACTGCAGAAGAGTTACAAGGTGTGCTGAACGATAGCGTCCCGTCCTCTCAGGCTGCCGGGCTGGTGTAGGATCAGATAGGGCCAAGTAGTGGAATAGTGGTGAGGTTTTAATGGGTGTAGTTGATAGGGATGAATGGGGAGGCCGTGACCCACCTCACACTCCAGTACAGTAGGTGGCGGTGTATGCTAATTTAAAGAAGAATGTCACATTCATCGTAAGGATCGGACCAAGGCGCAGCGTGAGTAGAGTTCCACATAATTTTAATACATCGAAACTCAATGAACAAAACAACCAAACAAAACGTGACGCTACTGATGTGCACTAAGGCAACTATACATAGACAAGATCCCACACCAGAAAGTGGGGAAAAGGGCTGCCTAAATATGATATCCAATCAGAGACAATGACAACAGCTGTCTCTGATTGGGAACCATATCAGGCCAACATAGAAATACAAAACATAGAATGTACAAAAACTAGAGTACCCACCCTAGTCACAACCTGACCTAACCAAAATATATAGAAAAACAGGGATATCAAAGGTCAGGGCGTGACAAAGAATAAGAAGAAGTGGCGTTGATCTATGCTAGGGGAAACTTTGATGGGGAGGCTGATTGTCGGGAACTTGTTGTTGGAAGATGGCGGAAGCAGATGTTCTGTTTGAATCAGATGGCGTGTCGAGTGGAGATGAGAAGAATTGGAATACAGTGGCGAATACATAAGGAAATTAGAGAAGTAAAATAGTAGTGTAATCTTGTAAATCCAAGCCTAGTTTTTTTTTATGGTCGGAGTAAGGTTTTTGGATCGATGGAGTTACCTGGGAGATCCGTTTGTAGTCTCTATGAAAATCGCGGATGCATTGGGTAAGGTGGTGTTGGTGAGAGTAACGAGAAGTGGCCTCAAGAAAATATCAGATTGGAATGTGTGATGTGTGGATCTTCGAAGCAGGGCGCCTATGAAGAGTGTTATCTCTGAGGTGC
The DNA here is from genome assembly GCF_034236695.1 of Oncorhynchus nerka. NCBI lineage: Eukaryota > Metazoa > Chordata > Actinopteri > Salmoniformes > Salmonidae > Oncorhynchus > Oncorhynchus nerka. The sequence continues at coordinate 19,679,251 of NC_088417.1, read as the reverse complement.
CGCATGAGGTGAATGCAAAGAATATACGTGAAGAATTGGATCAAGTGGTTGGTGCACACCGACTGACCCGCATGGTGGATGGAGCGAGGAAGCCCACTCCCATCCATTCTGTTGTTTTCTGAAGAAGAGTCTCTGCCTTCTCACATGTATTTGGGTTTTATGACATACCAGTGGTGTAAAGTACTTAAGTAAAATTACTTTAAAGTATAACTTAATTTTTTTGGGGTATCTGTACTTACTATTTATATTTTTGACAACTTTTACTTCATTACATTCCTAAAGAAAATAATGTACTTTTTACTCCATACATTTTCCCTGAAACACAAAAGTACTCATTACATTTTGACAGGAAAATGGTCTAATTCATACACTTATCAAGAGAACATCCCTTGTTATCCCGACTGACTCTGATCTGGTGGACTACCTAAACACAAATAGTTCATTTGTAAATGAATGTCTGAGTGTTGGTGTGTGCCCCTGGCTATCCTTCAATAAAACGTGCAATACAAATTATGCCATCTGGTTTGCATAATATAAGGAATTTGAGACTATTAATACTTTTACTTTTGATACTTGAAGTATATTTTAGCAATTTCATTTACTTTGACTTTGACTTTTACATTAGTCATTTTCTATTAAGGTATATTCACTTTTTCTCAAGTATGACATTTGAGTACGTTTTTCACCACTGAGATACCCTGTGAGAGCCTACGTGACCAAACCCATGCATGTGTAAAGTGTATGTAGACGGGAGGAGTATCATATGCCAGCTAAATCTAAATGCTGCAATTGTGGTAGTGAACATGCACCCAAATTCCTGAAGTTTCCTGTTCGGGTGAAGGAGACAGAGGTGGCAAGAATAAGGCCTGTCCAGAATGTCTCCTATTCGGAGGAAGCGAGAAGAGTGGAAGAAAGGAGTGAAGTTGAAGAAATAATGTTAGTAGGTGTAGAGACACTAGAGGGATACTGACATCCTGCATGCTAAGGTGGACTTTGTTGCATTTATTGCATTGGTTTTCAACTGCACAGCGCAAACAGAGAGAAAATCTGAGAAAATAGTCATCATTGTGAGTGCGGCTGAGGCATTACAAGGAATCCTGTCGATTAATGCTTCGTCCTCACAGGCCCCTGAGCCTGTGTATGGATGTGTTTTGAATTGTGACTGAAGGAGTGGGATTATTTATTAATGTATGTTACATTTTGTATGATGTTATTTTTGTTTCGCTACCCTGTACAGTAGGTGGCTGCAATACACCAACCTTAAAGAAGAAGAAGTGAGTAGGCTCAAATTCCATGTCAGCAGTGAATAGTTTATCATCTGGTAAATCTCATAGGAGTGACCTACTATTGGAGGCATTCATGGTATTATAGAGAATTGAGAGACTGGGTGTAGTAGTGAGATTCTGCTGGGTCCCAGCACATTCGGGTGTGGAAGGGAATGAAGTTGTAGACCAGATAGTTAAAGAGCTTTGAAACAAGATATAATTGATATTAATGTTCCACTGGGTAGTGATGAGGCCAAATGTAAGATCAGAGCCATTTTGATAGATGTGTGGCAGAAGAGATGGGACTCTGAGCCCAAGGGACAGCATTTATATGAAAGAAAGGTCGGTGGACCAAGATTAAAAAGTCAGATTAGGAAGGAAGAGGGGGTGTTTGCTCGATTACACCTAGGACATTGTACTCGTCATTACATCTGGTTGGCAAGCATGTGAATGGTTTGTGTCTGGAGTGTATTGTTGATGAAACAGTAGAGCATGTGTTATTATATTGTTGTTAGTATGTTGAGAAAGATTGAAGTGTAGGGTCATTGAGGTTGAATGGGTTTGGGGGGGGGGGGTGGAAGGGATTTGGGGGATGGTCTATTAGAAGTTAGTAGGGCTCTTTTTTATTTTCTCAGAAATACTGCTTTAGGTAGGAGGATTTAGAAATGTGGAGCTAATGTTGTAAACCGTGATTGACCACACACTTCAGCACAGTAGGTGGCGGCATGCACCTTTAACGGTTGTTTTCGGGCCGCCATATATCATAGAAGAAGAAAGGTCCGGTTTGTTTTGTTTACTTTGACAGAAAACAGCTTGGTAGCTAACGTTAATATTCATTACGGTAACTCGTCAAAGACAGAAACTATCATGAAACCAGCGGTGGACGAGATGTTCCCTGAAGGCGCCGGGCCTTATGTGGATCTAGACGAGGTTAGTAATCATCAGGTTACACGAAAGAATCACCGACCTAGCTAGCTAACGTTACCATGTTAACGCCAACGGTCATCTAGCCACCGACAGTAACTACAGTAAGTGACTCGGATACAAAAAACGCCCGCTGTTATCCAGTCATCTTGTTCAACACATAGTTGTTGGGAACTTGCTACTACTAACGTTAGCTAGCTAGCTATGTTTAGAAGGCGTATATCTGCATTTTGTCAGAGGCTAGAATTGTGTGTAACTGTAGCGTTAGCACATATAACGTTAGTTGTCTTTGACCTAACGTTAGCTAGTTACACAGTTACCCTTTTGTCTGTAGACTGAACGAACTGTCTTTGATTTATTGTACTTTTCGTGTTGAGCTCATATGTGTTTTATGTACGTTGATAAATGGCTAACATTATGAAACTGTACCTGGTGTGTGTTCTTCAGGCAGGGGGCAGCAGCGGTCTGCTCATGGACCTGGCAGCAAATGAGAAAGCAGTGCACTCAGACTTCTTCAACGGTGAGATACACACACACACACACACATACACATACACATACACTAACACGGTAGGCAGGGCAGGAGGCTAGAATAGACCCGTTTTTCTCAAACCTATTCTTGAGTAACTCTAGTCATTACACTTATTTGTTATATTCCGATACTAGAATTCCTGATTTAATCTAATAGAGTGCTGATCACCTGTTGAATCAGGTGTATTGCTGCGGGAATAGATCAAATAAGTGGAATGGCAGGAAATGCTGGAGAATAGGTTGGGGGAGACACTGGGCTAGACTGTGTAGAGGCGGCAGGGTAGCCTAGTGGTTAGAGCGTTGGACTAGGAACCGGAAGGATGCAAGTTCAAACCCCCGAGCTGACAAGGTACTAATCTGTCGTTCTGCCCCTGAACAGGCAGTTAACCCACTGTTCCTAGGCCGTCATTGAAAATAAGAATTTGTTCTTAACTGACTTGCCTGGTTAAATAAAGGTACAATTTAAATCAAATTAAATGTCAAGGATCTATGTGACTAGAGGGGTCTACTAAAAGTGTTCTGTGTAGGGATGTGCATCTTTCCCTTTCAAGACGGTTCCATACATATCTAGATACATGGGCTCCTATACAATACAGGAAAGATATCTTTTAGTTCGTTTGAAACTAATCGATTCTGTATAATATGATACGATGCACTACATTTTTTGCATAAACACATTCATTTCCCATTCTAAATTCAAATCTACCCCTGATAAAGTGTGTGTGTGTGTGTAAATGATATATGTCTATGGTGCATGTACTACGTAGGCACCTGAGCTGAGTCATAAGGGAGACTAGGCATCTACCACCCCACTATCAGATTAGTTTTTTGTCCCCACTTTGGTTCTGAAATCACCATAACTTGTCCTTTTTGCAGATTAAGTGTTTGAGCTAGTAATGGATCAATATTTATCATTTACAAATGCGCTATGACATAGCCAATGAATATATAGCACAATTTTGGATTTCACCCCGATCTCATTTGGACGTTTTGACGGAGAGATCTTCTCGTTTCGGTCATGCAAAAGTGCTCGTCACCCAATGTGTAGCTACACACAGTTGAAGTCAAACGTTTAGCCAAATAAATTTAAACTCAGTTTTTGACAATTCCTTACATTTAATCCTGGTAAAAAATTCCCTATTTTAGGTCAGTTTGGATCACCACTTTATTTTAAGAATGTGAAATGTCAGAATAATAGTAGACAATGATTTATTTCAGCTTTTTTTTTCATCACATTCCCAGTGGGCCATAAGTTTACATACACTCAATTAGTATTTGGTAGCATAGGCTTTACATTGTTTAACTTGGGTCAAACATTTTGGGTAGTCTTCCACAAGCTTTCCCACAATAAGTTGTGTGAATGTTGACCCATTCCTCTTGACAGAGCTGTTGTAACGGAGTTAGGTTTGTAGGCCTCCTTGCTCGCACACGCTTTTTCAGTTCTGTCCACAAATTTTCTATAGGATTGAGGTCAGAGCTTTGTGATGGCCACTCCAATACCTTGACTTTGTTGTCCTTAAGCCATTTTGCCACAACTTTGGAAGTATGCTTGGGGACATTGTCCATTTGGAAGACCCATTCGCTACCAAGTTTTAACTTCCTGACTGATGTCTTGAGATGCTGCTTCAATATATCCACATAATTTTCCTTTCCTCATGATGCCATCTATTTTGTGAAGTGCACCAGTCCCTCCTGCAGCAAAGCACCCACACAACATGATGCTGCCACCCCGTGCTTCACTGTTGGGATGGTGTTCTTCGGCTTGCAACATTATGGCCAAACAGTTCTATTTTTGTTTCATCAGACCAGAGGACATTTCTCCAAAAAGTACGATCTTTGTCCCCATGTGCAGTTGCAAACCGTAGTCTGGCTTTTTTATGGCGGGTTTGGAGCAGTGGCTTCTTCCTTGCTGAGCAGCCTTTCAGGTTATGTCGATATAGGACTTGTTTTACTGTGGATATAGATACTTTTGTACCCGTTTCCTCCAGCATCTTCACAAGGTCCTTTGCTGTTGTTCCAACATCAATTTAAATTGCACCAAAGTAAGTTAATCTCTAGGAGACAGAACGCGTCTCCTTCCTGAGCGGTATGATGGCTGTGTGGTCCCATGGTGTTTATAATTGCATACTATTGTTTGTACAGATGAACATGGTACCTTCAGGCGTTTGGAAATTGCTCCCAAGGATGAACCAGACTTGTGGAGGTCTACAATTTCTTTTTTGAGGTCTTGTCTGATTTCTTTTGATTTTCCCATGATGTCAAGCAAAGAGGCACTGAGTTCGAAGGTAGGCTTTGATATACATCCACAGGTACACCTCCAATTGACTCAAATGATGTCAATTTGCCTATCAGAAGCTTCTAAAGCCATAACATCATTTTCTGGTATGTTCCAAGCTGTTTAAAGGCACAGTCAACTTAGTGTATGTAAACCTCTGACCCACTGGAATTGTGATACAGTGAAATAATCTGTAAACAATTGTTGGAGAAATGACTTGTGTCATGCACAAAGTAGATGTCCTAACCGACTTGCCAAAACTATAGTTTGTTAAGAAATTTGTGGAGTGTTTGAAAAATGACTCCAACATAAGTGTATGTAAACTTCCGACTTCAAGTATATATATATATATATTTTTAAAGACAAATAATATTTTTCGAAAATCAAATGTTATTTGTTACACAACAGGTAGACCTTACAGTGAAATGACACTGATTGTGTAAATCCAAACAATTGCTGATGAACCTGAATAATCCAAATCGGTTCTATGCCCCGTTCAGAGTTCTGTCTCCCATTCTTTTTGTTCTCTCCGGTAAAACACTATTTTTAACAGCACATAGATAACGATAACCTAGCAAATGACACCGGTTGTCACTCCACTAATAAAGCCAGATATCACTCAAACTGTTTAAGCATTTGAATGCTGAAGAACAGGCCGCCTACCTGGCGTTGGTCAGCGAGCAGGGCACAGTGCGTGCGCAGGCAGTTTGACTAGGCTACTGGTATTACCTGGGGTTGTTACCTGGGGTTGTTACCTGGGGTTGTTGCCTGGGGTTGTTGTCTGGCATGCAAAATGACTTGTAGATCAATGACTGTCAAAGCAGTTCCATGCAGTTCCACACTGAAACAGAGGACGCTTCAGTTGTTACAAAAGAATAGAGGTATTTTAGGATGGTAGAAATAACATAATATGTGCAAACACAAATATGTGAACCGGAGATTCACAACATTTGAATCGGTTTTCTGACCATTGCATGCTACATTTGGATCAGTTTGGGATCCGCGATACACTTGCATCCTTAAACATTTGAACCGGGGACTGATGCGTGTTGGTGAATCGTTACATCCCTAGTTCTGTTTGTGCTTGTTTTGCCAACAGGTCCGTATCTCAGTAACTAACACACGTATTTTCCATGTAAACCTCAATTTACACAAACGCAGACACACACCACACAATGTAGCTAATGTGTTTTTCATCTGGCAGTTAGCTACAGGACAAACAGTTTGTCTCAGTAGCACATGACCTAGAAACTGATCATTAAAAAGAGGAAAGGAACGCTAAAGAAGGAGATGTAAGGGGTAGTAGTAGGTGAAGGGGGAATGGGAGGAGTGGGGGAGTAGGAATGGCAGATGAGATGGTTAAGTATGTAAAGTAAGTGAGGAGAGGGGGAGTAGGACAAGGAGGAGAAGAGGGGGAGTAGGACAAGGAGGAGAAGAGGGGAAGTAGGACAAGGAGAAGAGAGGGAGGAGGACAAGGAGGAGAAGAGAGGGGAGGAGGACAAGGAGAAGACAGGGGAGGAGGACAAGGAGAAGAGGGGAGGAGGACAAGGAGGAGAAGAGAGGGGGAGGAGGACAAGGAGGAAGAGATGGGGAGGAGGACAAGGAGAAGAGGGGAGGAGGAGAAGAGAGGGGGAGGAGGACAAGGAGGAGAAGAGATGGGGAGGAGGACAAGGAGGAGAAGAGATGGGGAGGAGGACAAGGAGAAGAAGAGGGGAGGAGGACAAGGAGGAAAAGAGGGGGAGGAGGACAAGGAGGAGAAGAGGAGAAGGGGGGAGGAGGACAAGGAGGAGAGAAGAGAGGGGAGGAGGACAAGGAGAATAAGAGAGGGGAGGGGACAAGGAGGAGAAGAGAGGTAGGAGGACAAGGAGAATAGAGAGGGGGAGGAGGAGAGAGGTGGAGGAGGACAAGGAGGAGAAGAGAGGGGGAGGAGGACAAGGAGGAGAAGAGAGGGGAGGAGGAGAAGAGGGGGAGGAGGACAAGGAGGAGAAGAGATGGGGAGGAGGATAAGGAGGAGAGGGGAGCAGGATAGGTAGAGGGGGGAGTAGGACAAGGAGGAGGAGGACAGGTAGAGGGGAGAAGGAACAAGGAAGAGGGAGAAGACAGGTAGAGGGGAGGAGTAGGACAAGTAGGAGGACAGGTAGAGGGACAGGTAGGAGGGGGAGGAGAACAAGGAGGAGAGGAGAAGACAGGTAGAGGGGGAGTAGGACAAGTAGGAGGACAGGTAGAGGGGGAGGAGAACAAGGGGTAGAGGAGAAGACAGGTAGAGGGGGAGTAGGACAAGTAGGAGGGCAGGAGGAGGGGGAGGAGGAGGACAGGTAGAGGGGGAGGAGGAGAGGGGGATGATAAAGGGGTTTATGGTTCCTGTTAGACTGAAACTCAGCAGGACACTTAGCCAGCCTGCCCCTTTGAACACACATACACACCACGTTTCACACACGCACACCCAGCAGGAAAAAACCCACATTCCCCTGTGTTTCTGTGGTGTCTGTGATTGTGTCCTTTAGTGGTTGTAGCTCCCCTAAAGCAGCACTCACATCTGTTAACACCAAACCCCTCCTAGAACCTGAAGTCTTGAGAGCTCAGATAATACATACCAAATACTAACATATGGTACTACTGCATGATCTGTTATGTTAACTATTTTAGGATGTTTTCAAACTTCAGCATGCCTATCATGTCAGTCATCTAAGTGTCAGCACATAGGAGCTGTCAATCAAATCAGAAACTCGCTGACCTATCCTTTCTGTCTGTCTCTGTTTCTCTGTCTCTGTTTCTCTGTTTCTCTGTCTGTCTGTTTCTCTGTCTGTCTGTCTGTCTTCTGTCTCTGTTTCTCACTCGGTCTCTCTGTTTCTCTCAGACTTCGAGGATTTGTTTGATGATGAGGACCTGCAGTGAATGAAGAAGACCCCCCACTGCCACTGTGTTTGTTAAAAAATAAAGGCTCTTTTAAAAAGCAGATGTGTGTGTGAATTCTGTGGATCCCATACATTCCATAGCTGAGCTAAATGATCAGTGTGGGTTTAGAGTGGTCGTGCTTCAATGTGCTGCGGCAGGCAGGTCTTTAGGCGCTGAGAAACACCTGTTAGTGGACTAATCATTACATACTCCATAATATCACATGCACACTCATACCTAGAAGAAATATATAGGACATCCCCAGTTAACATTTCCAGTATGTTGATGGCTACTGGACAGCAGCTCTAAAAGTTTTTTTAAGGCCTTAGACGGTGTCAAATGGGTTGTATTCAGTAGTGCACACTGTAGCACCATAAGTTGGATACAAAACACACAGGTGACAAATGGGTTGTATTCAGTAGTGCACACTGTAGCACCATAACAAGTTGGATACAAAACACACTGGTGTCAAATGGGTTGTATTCAGTAGTGCACACTGTAGCACCATAACAAGTTGGATACAAAACACACTGGTGTCAAATGGGTTGTAGCACTGTAGCACCATCAGTATACAAAACACTGTATTCAGCACCAATTGGATACAAAACACACTGGTGTCAAATGGGTTGTATTCAGTAGTGCACACTGTAGCACCATAACAAGTTGGATACAAAACACACTGGTGTCAAATGGGTTGTAATTCAGTAGTGCACACTGTAGCACCATAACAAGTTGGATACAAAACACACTGGTGTCAAATGGGTTGTATTCAGTAGTGCACACTGTAGCACCATAACAAGTTGGATACAAAACACACTGGTGACAAATGGGTTGTATTCAAATGGGCACCATAACAAGTTGGATACAAAACACACTGGTGTCAAATGGGTTGTAATTCAGTAGTGCACACTGTAGCACCATAACAAGTTGGATACAAAACACACTGGTGTCAAATGGGTTGTATTCAGTAGTGCACACTGTAGCACCATAACAAGTTGGATACAAAACACACAGGTGACAAATGGGTTGTATTCAGTAGTGCACACTGTACAAAACACACTGCACCATAACAAGTTGGATACAAAACACACTGGTGTCAAATGGGTTGTATTCAGTAGTGCACACTGTAGCACCATAACAAGTTGGATACAAAACACACTGGTGTCAAATGGGTTGTATTCAGTAGTGCACACTGTAGCACCATAACAAGTTGGATACAAAACACACAGGTGACAAATGGGTTGTATTCAGTAGTGCACACTGTAGCACCATAACAAGTTGGATACAAAACACACTGGTGTCAAATGGGTTGTATTCAGTAGTGCACACTGTAGCACCATAACAAGTTGGATACAAAACACACCGGTGACAAATAGGTTGTATTCAGTAGTGCACACTGTAGCACCATAACAAGTTGGATACAAAACACACAGGTGACAAATGGGTTGTATTCAGTAGTGCACACTGTAGCACCATAACAAGTTGGATACAAAACACACAGGTGACAAATGGGTTGTATTCAGTAGTGCACACTGTAGCACCATAACAAGTTGGATACAAAACACACTGGTGACAAATGCATATATTTATATCCATCTCTGTGTGGCTGTGGCCTAGTTGGAGTGTTTGGTGTGTCTGAAACCATCACCTGTTAGGTTTGGGGGCTATTGCATCTTACAGGGACATTGCTCGAGAGCCACTGTAGGGATGCAGGACCTGTGTGTGTAAACCCTCAGTTTCAGGGCAGATGTGTCTGAACAGTAGAACTAATGAGGAAACTAGCACCTGAAATGACTGATGGGCAGACCAGCTGTCAGTGTGTGCCAACAGAGCTGTCTAACAGCAGCTAGCGGGCAGGGTTTTGGGCCTTCCTCCTACAAAATGGGTTCTGGGAAGTGCTTATGTGGCGCCTTTACCCTCCTTTCCCCCTTCATTATTTCCCTTCTATTTCCTTGTCTCCCTCTGTTGTTTTAGCTCTCTCTCTCTCTCTCTCTCTCTCTCCTCTCTGTCTGTCTGTCTGTCTGTCTGTCTGTCTGTCTCTCTCTGTCTCTCTGTCTCTCTGTCTGTCCTCTCTCTCTCTCTCTCTCTCTCTCTCTCTCTCTCTCTCTCTCTCTCTCTCTCTCTCTGTAATTACAGAGTCTCTGATTGGTCAGGTGGTTGAGCTGGCAGCAGCCAATAGCAGCTCTGGTAGCAGTGCCCCTCGATCTCCTGGAAAGGTTTGTGTGTGTTAATTATTAGGGGTCTGTTTAAAACCAGACCTAACCATTTTAGGGAGCACAGTCTGTCAGTAGAGCCAGAGGGACAGGGTGCACCAGGAGCCTCACATACACACTTAAACATCCAGCCTCTGAACCGGCCAGTGGGCTTCGTCTGATACAGCCTCTCCTCAAGATCCAACAGAGACACCACTACACACAACTACAGGTAAGACAACATCAAGGTTTGGTTTAAGTCCAGTTTAAGGTCAGGTTTGAGTGCTCTGAAACACCTGTAGCCTGTGTAGGAGAATCAACCAGCAGAGCAGCCTAAACCCCCTGATGAGACTCAGACAGAAGACCCTCTGAGGAAGCAGTTTAGACGGGTGGAAGCAGACCCACTGGTGGATGTAGACTGGAAACATTGTTATATTTTTTTCTTATGGGAAGCAAGACAACTAAATGTGATTTAGCAGGACGAGGGTACTACCTGTCTTCTACAGCATTCACTAGTCTTGGTTTGGAATGGCATGGGTATAGGAAACACTTTATTTGACAGTAAACTGTTTCTACGGGTATTTACCTGAAATTGTCCGTAGGAGAGGAGGAGGCCATGGCTGGAAGGAGCAGAACGTCGTTCTCCGGTGTGTTGACTGCTGCTCTGCTGGCCACCATACTGCTGCCTGGTGAGTCACATGCATTCATGCTCAAGCAGACATAGTGGTTTCTGATGGATGGACTTTGTGAATATTGATCCTCTCCTACCGTAGTCCTCCTCTCCTCACCTTGCCTATTCGCAAGCCCTTGACTAGTTGAATCAGGTCTGTTATTGCTGGGCTAGAACTAAAATGTCCAGTCCTGAGGGTAACCAAAGAACAGATTCAGAAACATTGTCCTAACCCTAACTAAAACTCAGAACAGTCTCTGTCTGCCTCTAATTATTACCTGTTGTAATAACCTCTATTATAACCTCACCATATGGATCTGCCTCGGATATCTGCCTCGGATATCTGCCTCGGATAACTGCCTCGGATAACTGCCACCAGACCAGCTGTTTCTGGTTCTGTGTTGACATGATTGACAGTTCCCCTCAGGGGAATCTTTAGTCAATCTCCTCTTTCCTCTAAAACTGTTTCTCAAGAGACCCATAATCCCAACCTTAACCCATCATGTATTTACAGGGATGGAGGAGGGGGAGGAGAGGGAATTCTTTCATCGTTCCAGCACTTGTAAAAGATTATTACCTGTCAGCATCAGAGTCCCGCCTCCTGCACCCCCCCCCCTCCCTCTGTCCTGTAAAGACTGTTGTTTACAGATGTTCCGGTCTTTTACTGGCTCATTAAATATAATACAGCGGATACACTGAGACAGCAACATTTACCCCAACACCACACACACCTCCCTCCATCCATCATCCATGCATCTCTCTTTCCTTCTCTTCCTCCATCCCTCTTTCTCCCTCCTTTCATCTCTTCTCTCTCTACCTCCACCCCACGCTGTCCTTCCCTCTAAAAACTGCTAGCACCATTTTCCCCTGTGGAGATGAAAGAGCATGCAAAGCTGTGTCTACTGTTTCTCTCTCTCTCTCTCACACACACACACACACACACACACACACACACACACACACACACACACACAGAGCTCTGTAAGGTAGCTAGCCCAGTTGGGGTCCACTGTTACATGCTCGCCTATAAAATCTACAAAGGGCCGTAGTCACCGAACATCCAGGCACGGCCAATAACCCCTGCCCTGTAAACCTGTGTGTGTTTATTCCCACACCTTTCCACCTGTATATTACACTTGCAGTGGTGAAAGGTACTTAGTAGTATATGTCAGCATGTTTTGGTCTCTACTGCTGACGCTGACAACATCTAGCTCTGACAGTGTGTGTCTGTCTCCTTAGAATTCCTGTCGGCAGGGCCGGTGTTTCAGAAGCTCAATGGACATGGTAAATGCACAACTACCTCACAAACATACTTGACATACACAACAATGTTTTTGAGGCTTGATGTCTAACCAGTAGGGGATGCCACTGAAGAGACAGCGGTTGCCATGGCATCGTCAAGGAGGCTTGTCCGTAACCGTAGAAACATCAGCTGGTACAAGCAACACTCAGACTTCTGGAGCTGGTACAAATACTTCACGGACAATGGAAACACGGAGGCAGTGAGTACACTCTGAGGAGATGGGGGGGTTCTCTATGTTGGCCTCTTGGGAACCTGGTCCCAAGACAATGGAAACACGGAGGCAGTGAGTACACTCTGAGGAGATTGGGGGGTTATCCGGGAATGGTCCCAAGGGACCAACACTAACTAACCACAAACCTTCACAGTGGAGTATCGTCTGCTTAGAGATGAAAAGGGATATTGTGTTTGAGAATGACATGGGAACCTTTGGGAACTTCACAGGTATCTCTATTCATGTTCTTGGGGTTTCCCTAGCTTTGGTTTTCATCTTTATGAACCTCATATACTTCTAACCTCATATCTTTATCCCCTTCTCCCCCCTTAGGTCCAGGAGCTGGACAGGGTCTACCTGGCCTACCTCCAAAATAAGAACCGTGCTGAGGGACGTCGCTCTTATAAGGCCTACCTGGGCCACCTAGGGGACATCTACAAGGCCTGCGCCGACTCAGAGGACCCAAATTGCGTGGCCTCGGCCACTAGCCGGCAAAAACCTGAAACCCCCAAGGCCCCTCCTAAGCCCGCCCCTGTCAAGGCCTGTGACCCCTACAGGTCAGTCATGTTAATTGATGTCTGTGTTATATAATTTTATGCTTGTGAATTGAATCTAATCTAATGTCCTGTGTAGGGACCCATATTGTCTGTATGCTGCCAAGAGCCAGCCCCCACCTTCCCCTGGCCCGGTCAAGGCCCCAGCCCCCAATTATGTGCGTGCCCCTGTGGCTGTTAAAGAACCTCATTCTGGGTACTACTACTCCCCCGCTGTGCAGCCCTTCCTGTCCAAGGTACAGTATTACTACACTATTACTGCTTTTACTGTACCACTATACTAATGTATAGTGTCTATCTCGCTATCTATAATTAACATACATTTATTCCCGTCCAGGAGCAGAAGGCGGAGCTGCTGCGTATCTGTTCAGCGGAGGACGTGGACTGTCTCCAGTACCACCTGAGAGCTGCTTTCGGCCACAATCCCTCCGCTGGGCCCCTGCCCTCCTACGCCCACCTGGGCTGTGACCCGAAAGACCCCACCTGTAAACCCCAGCTGGTCCAAAAAGCTCCCTCCGGCCTCTTCCTCCGTTACCCCAACTGTGACCCCAGAGACCCTCGTTGCGTCTACGCTGCATCCCTACAGGTAAGATTGGTATTCGTTATCATCGCCATCATCATTATTATTATATGCGATTATCATTGAATTGTAATATCATGATCATGACTGTCCTTCCGTCCCCAGGCACCCCGTTCCCCCGCCCCGGCAGGTCCTGGTTCCTGCAACCCTCTGTTTGAGGACGGTTGTAACCCTCTCACTGCAACCAAGTACGCCACGGCACCAGAGGAGTTCAAGGAAGAACACAAAGATGAACCCGCCGCAATGCGTGCTGCGCCCCCAGCTCCCGAGCAACGCAGCGACCCATTCGCTATGTACAGGGATGCTAATGCTAATGGTAACCACCAAGGCAGTGCTCCAAGCTCTCAAGCTGGTGACCCATATTCCATGTTCCGCCAAGGCAGTGCTCTCAGCGCTCAAGCTAGTGACCCATATGCCATGTACCGCCAAGGCAGTGCTCGCAGTGCTCAAGCTAGTGACCCATATGCTATGTACCGCCAAGGCAGTGCTCCCAGCGCTCAAGCTAGTGACCCATATGCCATGTACCGCCATGGCAGTGCTCCCAGCGCTCAAGCTAGTGACCCATATGCCATGTACCGCCAAGGCAGTGCTCTCAGAGCTCAAGCTAGTGACCCATATGCCATGTACCGCCAAGGCAGTGCTCTCAGAGCTCAAGCTAGTGACCCATATGCCATGTACCGCCAAGCCAGTTCTCCCAGCGCTCCAGCTATTGACCCATATGCCATGTACCGCCGAGCTATCGCTACTGATCAAGCTAACGACCCATACACCATGTACAGGCAGGCTAATGCTAACGATCCCTTAGAAATGTACCGTGAAGCTGCAGCCTCCATGCACAGACATGTCCCCCCCTCCCCGCCACAGCAGGCCCCCGCCCCCCCTCCCCGCTATGAGGAGCCCACACAGGAGGATCGCCACCCGCTGGGCCCCCGGGGAAGGACCAAGGAGGGCTATGAATGCTTCATCGGCTACGACCAGGAGTGCTATCCAATAGCCCGCGCAGAGCCGCGTTCTGGCGTCCACCGTAACACCGCCTACCCCGCCGAGCCCTATGAGCCGCATCTCAATGCCGATGGATCACGGAACGGAGTTCTGGAGCCTTCTGACCCCGACTGTGACCCGGAGTACGACACCAACTGCCGCCTGCGTCGCTATGAACCCCGGGAGGATCTGCTGCCAGACGCCAACGCCCAAGCTGTACACCAGGGGGAGCCACAGCACAGCCGGGACCATAGCTACAACCAGGGGGAGCCAGAGAGAGAAAGCGAGGCAGATTCAGAGCCATACCAGAGTGGCCAGGAGGAGACCTACGGGGCTTACCCCCCTCCCTCGCAGGGGCTGTCATACGGGTCCTACCCCTCAACCCAGCAGGGAATGCCCAGCTTCCAGGACATGCTGAGAGGATACGGAGACCAGTACCCTGAACAGGATAACCACAGAGCATACGCTGCTGACTACCGCCAAAAATAAATACACACATATACACATACATGCATGCATACACACACACACACACACACACACACACACACACACACACACACATGTGTATGTGACAAATAAAATTGGATTTGATTTGATTACATACATAGACACACACTGCATATGCCCTAAAGACTACAACAACAAAACTAACCAACACACCAGTCAAAAACAGGAGCAGATGACATGGAACACTATATTTAATACAAAACAATAAAAGACTGAATGAAGTCTGACACACACACACATGCACACACACACATGTCACGTATGGACGAACAGGCACACACACACACACATAGTAATGTGCTGTTAGCAGTAGAAGCAGGAGGAGTTTCTCTCCACTAGCTGTTTTATCTGTCAGTTTGATAGCTTTTATTCATTGATTAATTGACCCCCTCATTCTCACTGGAATATTTAATACATTCTTGCAGCTCTGCTTCACTTCTGAAGCTACAAACTTCACATTCTTTTTGTGTTTGTTTTGTTTATGATGTATTATGTAAAGTTTTTTTACACTTTGAATGTTTTAAATAAAAGCTTTGAAAGACATGTATTTGACTCTTTGTGTCCATGTTCTATACTGACCCCTATAGGCTAGCAGTGGTAATATTATCTACTACTGACCCCTATAGGCTAACAGGGGTAATATTATCTACTACTGACCCCTATAGGCTAACAGTAGTAATATTATCTACTACTGACCCCTATAGGCTAGCAGTGGTAATATTATCTACTGACCCCTATAGGCTAGCAGTGGTAATATTATCTACTGACCCCTATAGGCTAGCAGTGGTAATATTATCTACTACTGACCCCTATAGGCTAACAGTGGTAGTATTATCTACTGACCCCTATAGGCTAGCAGTGGTAATATTATCTACTGACCCCTATAGGCTAGCAGTGGTAATATTATCTACTGACCCCTATAGGCTAGCAGTGGTAATATTATCTACTACTGACCCCTATAGGCTAACAGTGGTAGTATTATCTACTGACCCCTATAGGCTAGCAGTGGTAATATTATCTACTGACCCCTATAGGCTAACAGTGGTCATATTATCTACTGATGACTATAGGCTAACAGTAGTAATATTATCTACTGACCCCTATAGGCTAACAGTGGTAGTATTATCTACTGACCCCTATAGGCTAACAGTGGTAATATTATCTACTGACCCCTATAGGCTAACAGTAGTAATATTATCTACTGACCCCTATAGGCTAACAGTGGTCATATTATCTACTGATGACTATAGGCTAACAGTAGTAATATTATCTACTGACCCCTATAGGCTAACAGTGGTAGTATTATCTACTGACCCCTATAGGCTAGCAGTGGTAATATTATCTACTGACCCCTATAGGCTAACAGTGGTCATATTATCTACTGATGACTATAGGCTAACAGTAGTAATATTATCTACTGACCCCTATAGGCTAGCAGTGGTAATATTATCTACTGACCCCTATAGGCTAACAGTGGTCATATTATCTACTGATGACTATAGGCTAACAGTAGTAATATTATCTACTGACCCCTATAGGCTAACAGTGGTCATATTATCTACTGATGACTATAGGCTAACAGTAGTAATATTATCTACTACTGACCCCTATAGGCTAACAGTAGTAATATTATCTACTACTGACCCCTATAGGCTAACAGTGGTAATATTATCTACTACTGACCCCTATAGGCTAACAGTAGTAATATTATCTACTACTGACCCCTATAGGCTAACAGTGGTAATATTATCTACTACTGACCCCTATAGGCTAACAGTAGTAATATGATCTACTACTGACCCCTATAGGCTAACAGTGGTAATATTATCTACTGACCCCTATAGGCTAACAGTAGTAATATTATCTACTGACCCCTATAGGCTAACAGTAGTAATATTATCTACTGACCCCTATAGGCTAACAGTAGTAATATTATCTACTACTGACCCCTATAGGCTAACAGTGGTAATATTATCTACTACTGACCCCTATAGGCTAACAGTAGTAATATTATCTACTACTGACCCCTATAGGCTAACAGTGGTAATATTATCTACTACTGACCCCTATAGGCTAACAGTAGTAATATTATCTACTACTGACCCCTATAGGCTAACAGTGGTAATATCTACTGACCCTTATAGGCTAACAGTGATAATATCTACTGACCCCTATAGGCTAACAGTGGTAATATTATCTACTACTGACCCCTATAGGCTAACAGTAGTAATATTATCTACTACTGACCCCTATAGGCTAACAGTGGTAATATTATCTACTACTGACCCCTATAGGCTAACAGTAGTAATATCTACTGACCCCTATAGGCTAACAGTGGTAATATCTACTGACCCTTATAGGCTAACAGTGATAATATCTACTGACCCCTATAGGCTAACAGTAGTAATATTATCTACTACTGACCCCTATAGGCTAACAGTGGTAATATCTACTGACCCCTATAGGCTAACAGTGATAACATCTACTGACCCCTATAGGCTAACAGTAGTAATATTATCTACTGACCCCTATAGGCTAACAGTAGTAATATTATCTACTGACCCCTATAGGCTAACAGTAGTAATATTATCTACTGACCCCTATAGGCTAACAGTAGTAATATTATCTACTGACCCCTATAGGCTAACAGTAGTAATATTATCTACTGAGCCCTATAGGCTAACAGTAGTAATATTATCTACTGAGCCCTATAGGCTAACAGTAGTAATATTATCTACTGACCCCTATAGGCTAACAGTAGTAATATTATCTACTGAGCCCTATAGGCTAACAGTAGTAATATTATCTACTGACCCCTATAGGCTAACAGTGGTCATATTATCTACTGACCCCTATAGGCTAACAGTAGCAATATTATCTACTGACCCCTATAGGCTAACAGTAGTAATATTATCTACTGACCCCTATAGGCTAACAGTAGTAATATTATCTACTGACATTTACATTTACATTTAAGTCATTTAGCAGACGCTCTTATCCAGAGCGACTTACAAATTGGTGCTTTCACCTTATGACATCCAGTGGAACAGCCACTTTACAATAGTGCATCTAGGTCTTTTAAGGGGGGTGAGAAGGATTACTTTATCCTATCCTAGGTATTCCTTAAAGAGGTGGGGTTTCAGGTGTCTCCGGAAGGTGGTGATTGACTCCGCTGTCCTGGCGTCGTGAGGGAGTTTGTTCCACCATTGGGGGGCCAGAGCAGCGAACAGTTTTGACTGGGCTGAGCGGGAACTGTACTTCCTCAGTGGTAGGGAGGCGAGCAGGCCAGAGGTGGATGAACGCAGTGCCCTTGTTTGGGTGTAGGGCCTGATCAGAGCCTGGAGGTACTGAGGTGCCGTTCCCCTCACAGCTCCGTAGGCAAGCACCATGGTCTTGTAGCGGATGCGAGCTTCAACTGGAAGCCAGTGGAGAGAGCGGAGGAGCGGGGTGACGTGAGAGAACTTGGGAAGGTTGAACACCAGACGGGCTGCGGCGTTCTGGATGAGTTGTAGGGGTTTAATGGCACAGGCAGGGAGCCCAGCCAACAGCGAGTTGCAGTAATCCATTACTAACAGTAGTAATATTATCTACTACTGACCCCTATAGGCTAACAGTAGTAATATTATCTACTACTGACCCCTATAGGCTAGCAGTGGTAATATTATCTACTACTGACCCATATAGGCTAACAGTAGTAATATTATCTACTACTGACCCCTATAGGCTAACAGTAGTAATATTATCTACTGACCCCTATAGGCTAACAGTGGTCATATTATCTACTGACCCCTATAGGCTATAGGGGTCCCCCTATACACATATAAACCATTATGGTACTTTAAACATATTAATGTTGACTCATTTTAAATACAACAGGAGTGGATAAGTGCACACTTTGGGGAGAAGGGTGCAGAGTGAATGAACAAAGAGAAGGGGGAGAAGTTAAAATGAGCTTTAAAAATATCCCTCTCCCCTTTCCTGCCATGCACCTGACCCCTCCCCCAACTAACCCACCTCGCTCCCCAACTCACAGAAAGACAAGAAAAAACCCAGTTTGAAACATCAATATAACTTTATTGATCCAAGAGCACTCTGACTCAGTAACAACAGCTGTGAGCCCAGAGTAAACCCACTCACACAGCTTCTCTTTTTGTGTGTGCGTGTTCATGTGTATGTGACAGCCTGTGGCAGGTGACCTTTATCATTACAGAACTAAGATGATTATAAATATAGATTACAGCTACACACACACACTGGCCCTTTTGGCTGGAGGCCAGCTGTACACACTCAGGGACAGGAGGAGAGGAGAGTGTGTGGATTGGACATACGGGGGAAGGGAGGGAAAGAGAAAGGAAACAGAGTGAGAAAGAGAGGGGGGGAAATAGAGAGAGAGAGAGGAGTTTTACTTTTAGTATTTAATACAGCTTATCTCAGAGAACAGGGGATAGGTAGATATGGTAGAGGTGGGGGATAGGTGGTGGTGGGGGATAGTAGAGGTGAGTGATAGGTAGAGAGGTGGGGGATAGGTAGAGGTGTGGGATAGTAGAGGTGGGGGATAGGTAGAGGTGTGGGATAGTAGAGGTGGGGTAGAGGTAGAGGTGTGGGATAGTAGAGGTGGGGGATAGGTAGAGAGGTGGGGATAGGGAGAGGTGGGGGATAGTAGAGGTGGGGGATAGGTAGAAGTGGGGGATAGTAGAGGTGAGTGATAGGTAGAGGTGGGGGATAGTAGAGGTGAGTGATAGGTAGAGAGGTGGGGGATAGGTAGAGGTGTGGGATAGTAGAGGTGGGGGATAGGTAGAGAGGTGGGGATAGGGAGAGGTGGGGGATAGTAGAGGTGAGTGATAGGTAGAGAGGTGGGGGATAGGTAGAGGTGTGGGATAGTAGAGGTGGGGGATAGGTGGTGGTGGGGGATAGTAGAGGTGGGGGATAGGTAGAGAGGTGGGGATAGGGAGAGGTGGGGGATAGTAGAGGTGAGTGATAGGTAGAGAGGTGGGGGATAGGTAGAGGTGTGGGATAGTAGAGGTGGGGGATAGGTAGAGAGGTGGGGATAGGGAGAGGTGGGGGATAGTAGAGGTGGGGGATAGGTAGAAGTGGGGGATAGTAGAGGTGAGTGATAGGTAGAGAGGTGGGGGATAGTAGAGGTGAGTGATAGGTAGAGAGGTGGGGGATAGGTAGAGGTGTGGGATAGTAGAGGTGGGGGATAGGTAGAGAGGTGGGGATAGGGAGAGGTGGGGGATAGTAGAGGTGAGTGATAGGTAGAGAGGTGGGGGATAGGTAGAGGTGTGGGATAGTAGAGGTGGGGGATAGGTGGTGGTGGGGGATAGTAGAGGTGGGGGATAGGTAGAGAGGTGGGGATAGGGAGAGGTGGGGGATAGTAGAGGTGAGTGATAGGTAGAGAGGTGGGGGATAGGTAGAGGTGTGGGATAGTAGAGGTGGGGATAGGTAGAGAGGTGGGGATAGGGAGAGGTGGGGGATAGTAGAGGTGGGGGATAGGTAGAGAGGTGGGGGATAGGGAGAGGTGGGGGATAGGGAGAGGGTGGGGGATAGGTAGAAGTGGGGGTTAGGTTGATAGGGAGAGGTGGGGGATAGGTAGAGGTGGGGGTTAGGGAGAGTGGGGGATAGGTAGAAGTGGGGGATAGGTAGAGGTGGGGATAGGGGGAGAGGTGGG
Source organism: Oncorhynchus nerka (assembly GCF_034236695.1). Taxonomy (NCBI): domain Eukaryota; kingdom Metazoa; phylum Chordata; class Actinopteri; order Salmoniformes; family Salmonidae; genus Oncorhynchus; species Oncorhynchus nerka. The sequence goes on along the minus strand of NC_088417.1, from coordinate 19,658,692 downwards.
GATAGGGGAGAGGTGGGGATAGGTAGAGGTGGGGAATAGGTAGAGGTGGGGGTTAGGGAGAGAGGTGGGGGATAGGTAGAGGTGGGGAATAGGTAGAGGTGGGGGTTAGGGAGAGAGGTGGGTGGGGGAATAGGTAGAGGTGGGGGTTAGGGAGAGAGGTGGGGGATAGGTAGAAGTGGGGGATAGGTAGAGGTGGGGGATAGGGGGAGAGGTGGGGATAGGGGGAGAGGTGGGGATAGGGGGAGAGGTGGGGGATAGATATAGAGCTGGGGGATAGGTAGAGGTGGGGGATATGGGGGAGAGAGGTGGGGGATAGGTATAGAGCTGGGGGATAAGGAGAGAGGAGGGGGATCGGTAGAGGTGGGGGATGGGGAGAGAGATGTGGGATGTTTAGAGGTGGGGGTTAGCGAGAGAGGTGGGGGCTAGATAGAGAGGTGGAGGATAGGTAGAGAGGTGGGGGTTAGGTAGGGGATATGGAGAGGTGGGGGATAGGGAGAGAGATGGAGGATAGGGAGAGAGGTGGTGGATAGGGAGAGAAGTGGGAGATAGGTAGAGGTGGGGGATAGGGAGAGAGGTGAGGGATAGGGAGAGAGGTGGGGGTTAGTGAGAGAGGTAGGGGATAGGTAGAGGTGGGGGATAGGTAGAGGTGGGGGATAGGTAGAGAGCTGGGGGATAGGTAGAGGTGGGGGATAGGTAGAGAGCTGGGGGATAGGTAGAGGTGGGGGATAGGTAGAGAGCTGGGGGATAGGTAGAGGTGGGCGATAGGTAGAGGTGGAGGATAGGTAGAGGTGTGGGATAGGGAGAGAAGTAGGGGATAGGTAGAGGTGGAGGATAGGTAGAGGTGTGGGATAGGGAGAGAAGTAGGGGATAGGTAGAGGTGGGGGATAGGTAGAGGTGGGGGATAGGGAGAGAAGTAGGGGATAGGTAGAGGTGGGGGATTGGGAGAGAGGTGGGGGATAGGGAGAGAGGCAGTGGGGGATAGGGAGAGGTGGGGGATAGGGAGAGAGGGGGGGATAGGTAGAGAGGTGGGGGATAGGGAGAGAGGGAGTGGGGGGGATAAGGAGAGAGGTGGGGGATAGGGAGAGAGGTGGGGGATAGGGAGAGAGGTAGGGGATAGGTAGAGAGGTGGGGGATAGGGAGAGGTGGGGGATAGGGAGAGGTGGGGGATAGGGAGAGTGGTGGGGGATAAGGAGAGAGGTGGGGGATAGGTAGAGGTGGGGGATAGGTAGAGGTGGGGGATAGGGAGAGAGGTGGGGGATAAGGAGAGAGGTGGGGGATAAGGAGAGAGGTGGGGGATAGGTAGAGGTGGGGGATAGGTAGAGGTGGGGGATAGGTAGAGGTGGGGGATAGGTGGAGGTGGGGGATTGGGAGAGAGGTGGGGGATAGGTAGAGGTGGGGGATTGGGAGAGAGGTGGGGGATAGGGAGAGGTGGGGGATAGGGAGAGAGGTGGGGGATAGGGAGAGAGGTGGGGGATCAGGAGAGAGGTGGGGGATAGGGAGAGAGGTGGGGGATAGGGAGAGAGGTGGGGGATCAGGAGAGAGGTGGGGGATAGGGAGAGAGGTGGGGGATAGGGAGAGAGGTGGGGGATCAGGAGAGAGGTGGGGGATAGGGAGAGAGGTGGGGGATCAGGAGAGAGGTGGGGGATAAGGAGAGAGGTGGGGGATAGGGAGAGAAGTGGGGGATAGGTAGAGGTGAGGGTTAAGGAGAGAGGTGGGGGATAGGAGAGAGGTGGGGGATAGGTAGAGGTGGGGGATAAGGAGAGAGGTGGGGGATAAGGAGAGAGCTGGGGGGAAAAGGGATGTGATGGAAAATAAGCAGCTGCTGCTGTAAGTAGGTATGGTGGAGCAGATTGTCCAATCGGCTGCCTGGTAGGCACAGCTAAAGCAGGAAGTCAGCGTCGGCGGTTGTCCAATGGGCTGCTAGGTAGGCGCGGCTGAATCAGAAAGCCAGTAAAGGTGGAGTCGTTGTTGATGTCAGCGTAAATTCCAACTTCTTCCTGTTCCGCACCATACACCTGTAGACAGAGGGATATTATATTAGCTATTAATGAAGTAATAAGTTAGTGACTTGTGGTGAGGAGTAAAAGGTCAAATTCTAATGCAAACATACAACATCTAATAGCAGCCATAGGAAATTCACCAGTTTGGTAAAATAGTTATGTTTGCCTGATTCAGCCATATTGACTTTTTCAACCAGACTTTAGAACTCTAAATAATAAAGAATTAAAGGAACTAAAGGAACTAAAGGAAAAAAGACCCCTTCATTGTTTCTTTGAATTGGCAGCGTATGACTCACCTGCAGCCATACCTGGTCTCCAGATGAGAGGTTTAGGACCGCCCCTCCAGAGGACTGGTCCAGGTCAGAGGTCAGGAACTGGTCCAGAGTCAGCGACATGACACGGCCGTTACGGTACAGCCCCACCTTACACCCCTGACCCTAAACAACACACACACCGCTACTGTACAGTCCACCTTACACCCCTGACTTTAAACAAAGTTTACAGTAATGTACTGTTTAAACCAAAGTCTTTTTGAAATTTACAGTAAGATATTGTACCTTTTTGTACAGTAACTTACCATTACAGGATTTGTTTGTGTGTTACCTGTACAGTGAGGTGGAAGGTGAAGTAGTACACTCCGGGGATAAAACAGCGGAACTTCCCTGAGATGTCATCATAGTGATGCTGCACGGACAGACAGACAGACAGACAGACAGACAGACAGACAGACAGACAGACAGAAAAACTGGATATAGTGAAGCTGGAAAGAAGAATCGATATTTGATATTTGCTCTGACATCACACAAACACACAGTACCTGTTCGTTGTAGAATATCTTGGTGAAGTGAAGGGGTGTGTCTGTCGTGGTAGTGGGTGTGGTTAGTCCCACGCTGAAGGCAGAGCGATACAGGAAGGAACTCTCGCCCCTCTGCCCCTGCAGCCCTGGGGCCCCCGGGAAACCCCGTCGTCCCTGGAATCCGTCCCCCCCAACTTCCCCCACCTCTCCCCTCTCACCTCGCACACCTAGTGAGGACAGGAGAAAGAGCATGAGATGGACGGAGAGAGTGAGTGAGAGAAAGTTTGAGAATCTATATGTTGACTGTTGATTCCCTGATGTGTTCTACCTGGAAGTCCAGTGTCTCCTGTCTCTCCCTGGCGTCCCTCTCTCCCATCTCTCCCATCCTGCCCGTCCAGACCAGGAGTCCCAGGAACACCTCCCATCCAATGGCCGCACCCCTCCTGAACTCCGACCTCTGACCTATACCCCTCTGCCAGCACACACAACAGCAGCATCCAGCTCATTGTTACCATGGTGACCTGACCTCTGATCTGTGACCTCTGAGATTGCACGAAGCAGGGAATCGCTGAAGAGACGGAGTGGAGAGAGAGTAGAAGAGTGATACAAATCTATCTCGTCCTTGCGTGTCTGAGCATGTGTGTGCCTGTGTGAATTGCGCTCCTATATTTATCTCTGACTGCGTGTGACTCCGGCTGGTGACAAAGTCATACCCCCCAAATGACCTGCCATACCCCCCACACACACACACGGTGATCCTCTACCTCCCTCTTGTGGTCAGAGCAATATTTTAGTATGATACAGTAGGCTAGTATCCATGTTGACTGAGAGAAAAAGGGAGGGAGGGAGATTAGATAGATAGTCCATTTCCACTGTGTGTGACAGTGGGTACTTGCAGAGAAGAGCTGTGTGTGTGTGCAGGAGATCAGAAAAAACACCTGTCTCTCTGCCTCTCTCTCTTTATTCAAACCTCTCTGTTTCTGAAAAAAAAGCATATCCCTACATGAAGTATTAAGCAACTAATAATTATTATTTTCAAATGAATTTGGTATGAAATGAGTTCACCTTCCCCCTCTCCCCACACACAGCTCCATGCACATGCTGTGACCTGTGTATCTGTGTCAAATTCATTCAAATCACATTTCATTTGTCACCTGCTTCATAAACAGCAGGTGTAGACTAACGGTAAAATAAATACACAATGAGTAAAGATATACAGGGTATCAGTACTGAGTTGATGTGCAGGGGTACGAAGTAATTGAGGCAAATACAGTATCAGTCATCATTTTGGACACACCTACTCATTCAATGATTTTTCTTTGTTTGTACTATTTTATACATTGTAGAATAATAGTGAAGACATCAAAACTATGAAATAACACATATGTAGTAACCAAAAATGTGTTAAACACATCAAAATATATTTTATATTTGAGATTCTTCAAAGTAGCCACCCTTTGCCTTGATGACAGCTTTGCACACTATTGGCATTCTCTCAACCAGCTTCACCTGGAATGCTTTTCCAACAGTCTTGAAGGAGTTCCCACATATGCTGAGCACTTGTTGGCTGCTTTTCATTCACTCTGTGGTCCAACTCATCCCCAACCATCTCAATTGGGTTGAGGTCAGGTGATTGTGGAGGCCAGGTCATCTGATGCAGCACTCAATCACTCTCCTTCTTGGTCAAATAGCCCTTACACAGCCTGGAGGTGTGTTGAGTCATTGTCCTGTTGAAAAACAAAAGATAGTCCCACTAAGCACAAACCAGATGGGATGGCGTATCGCTGCAGAATGCCGTGGTAGCCATGCTGGTTAAGTGTGCCTTGAATTCTAAATGAATCACAGACAGTGTCACCTGCAGAGCACTCCCACACCATCATACCTCCTCCTCCATGCTTCACGGTGGGAACCACACATGTGGAGATCACGGCAGTTGGAACCAAAAATCTCAAATTTGGACTCATCAGACCAAAGGACAGATTTCCACTGGTCTAATATCCATTGCTCATGTTTCTTGACCCAAGCAAGTCTCTTCTTCTTATTGGTGTCCTTTAGTAGTGGTTTCTTTGCAGTAATTCAACCATGAAGGCTTGATTCATGCAGTGTCCTCTGAACTGTTGAGGTTGAGATGTGTCTGTTACTTGAACTCTGTGAAGCATTTATTTGGGCTGCAATTTCTGAGGTGCAGTTAACTATATTGAACTTACCCTTTGCAGCAGAGGTAACTCTGGGTCTTCCTTTCCTGTGGCGGTCCTCATGAGAGCCAGTTTCATCATAGCGCTTGATGGTTTTTGATTATGCACTTGAAGAAAATGAAAAAGTTCTTGAAATTTTCCACATTGACTGACTTTCATGTCTTAAAGTAATTATGGACTGTTTCTCTTTGCTTATTTGAGCTGTTCTTGCCATAATTTGGACTTGGTCTTTTGCCAAATCTTCTGTATACCACCCCTACCTTATCACAACACAACTGATTGTCTCAAAGGCATTAAAAAGGAAAGAAATTCCACAAATTAACTTTTAACAAGGCACACCTGTTAATTGAAATGCATTCCAGGTGACTACCTCATGAAGCTGATTGAGAGAATGCCAAGAGTGTGCAAAGCTGTCATCAAGGCAAAGGTTGGCTACTTCAAATATAATTTCAAATATAAAATATATTTTGATTTGTTTAAAACTTTTTTTGGTTACTACATAATTCCATATGTGTTACTTCATAGATTTGATCTCTTCACTATTACTCTATAATGTAGAAAGTAGTGAAAATAAAGATAACCCCTGGAATGAGTAGGTGTGTCCAAACTTTTGATTGGTACTTTCTATATATAACTTTTAAAATGGCTGTGACCTAGGGACAATAATAATGTGACCTAGGGACAATAATAATGTGACCCAGGGACAATGTATTTAATTAAGGCTGTAAGTCGTAGGTAGGTCTAAGTTATTATAGTGATGACCAATAAATTGTTTGCATACTTTGTCATTTCCCTGAATTGGGATTTCTAGTGATAGCAATCGACCACCGTTCAACGTTTAACTGCTTTATTTCATCACCACACTCTTGAGTTAGGTTTTTAATAAAGTTTGTGGGTTAGGCTAGTGAAATACTGCACTAAAACCTAATATAATGTAGAGCCTAATATAATGATGACATCACACTCACATTCAAAGATGAGAGATAGGGATAGAAAACCTTTCCTCTTTCCCTCCTTTCATTCTCTCCTCTTCCCTTCCCTTCTCTCCTCTCCTTTCTTCTCTTCTCATTTCCTCTTCTCTCTTCTGTAAGAAGCTGTACAGACTTCTCTTCTTCTCTCTGGGAGAAAAATATTCAAATATAATTGCACAAAATATTGCTTCAAGTGATATTTTTATTAAATGTTTAACACTGTATCAAATCCCTATATTTTAAAACAGTGCTTCTGCATGAGGCATGGAAACAGGGTCAGAGAACCCATCAATAATCCGTATATTAACTAAATTCACTGAATATGCAGACTCTTTTGGCAACAAAATATAATTAAAAACCTAATCAAATAATATGTTCTCTGCCAAAAAACACTGTGTCTCTACGATATGTTCCTGCATAGCTGAAAGACACAATTAATTTATGAAGCTAATAGCAAATAAAAACACAAGCTTGTGCTGTTTCTGTTGCTTGGTGTAATTACTTTGCTGTGGCATAACTAATGTGTTTATGAATTAAATCTTATCTTGTATTTTTCTGTTTGTAAGGGGCTGGTGTGCTGATTCCCTATCGCTGACATGCTAGCATGCTAATTATTAATTCAACCACAAAGCAAATTGTTATTTGTCTCATTGCTAGCATGCTACTTCTATATTCAAATCTAATACAAACAGGCTAATGCTTGTCTCATGGCTACCATGCTAATTCTCCATTCAACCCCTACACGAACAGGCTAATACTTCACTACCATTCAAACACAATTACAAACAGTCTAATTCTTGTCTCTTATGTGGCATGCTAATTCTCCATTCCAACTCAATAAGAAATCCTAGACCTACGGCAGCAACAGTTACTAGGGTCTGGAATTAATGACGGATTCTCTTGGTAATTAAAAAACAAAAATCTGTGGAGGATCCTCTTCAGACAGATAACTCTCCCAATAAATCATGAGGCAAACACCTCCAAACATCGCAATTCAAAACCAAAGTTTGCAGGCAAAACCTTTGCAGTGGTTTTAGGGAAGGTAGTTTACGCAAACTAGTCACTTTGTATCAGGGGAAAGTTTACACTATGGCCACAAGCGGATAAGGCAGTGATGTAAGAAAGTCTGATGACCCAACTCTACCCTTTCCTCTATACCTAACTAACGTTGTATGCATATGTCACAGGAAGTAGGTGGGGGAGGACGAGCTCGTGGTAATGACTGGAACGGAATCAGTGGATTGGTGTCAGATACATCAAACACATGGTTTGCAGGTGTTGATGCCATTCCATTTGTTCTGTTCCGGACATTATTATGACACGTTCCCCCCAGCAGCCTCCTGTGGAGATTGTAAATTGGAATATTGGAACATTGCGGGAGGCAACCCGTCTGTCTGAGAGACTGCTTTGAAGTTGCTCATAGCCACAGATCTACTAGTATCAGCTTATACACAGTTCAGATGCAGAATTTATGGCGAGTTGAACTGAATAGATTTTAAGAGCGAGCTAGTATGGTTGAGAGCTTTGCTTGATGAACGGGTTGGTTTCATACGACCGCTCTCAACGCTGCAGACTTCCTGGTTGGTTTCATACGACCGCTCTCAACGCTGCAGACTTCCTGGTTGGTTTCATACGACCGCTCTCAACGCTGCAGACTTCCTGGTTGGTTTCATACGACCGCTCTCAACGCTGCAGACTTCCTGGTTGGTTTCATACGACCGCTCTCAACGCTGCAGACTTCCTGGTTGGTTTCATACGACCGCTCTCAACGCTGCAGACTTCCTGGTTGGTTTCATACGACCGCTCTCAACGCTGCAGACTTCCTGGTTCTGGTTTCATACGGTTTCATAGACTTCCTGGTTGGTTTCACCGCTCTCAACGCTGCAGACTTCCTGGTTGGTTTCATACGACCGCTCTCAACGCTGCAGACTTCCTGGTTGGTTTCATACGACCGCTCTCAACGCTGCAGACTTCCTGGTTGGTTTCATACGACCGCTCTCAACGCTGCAGACTTCCTGGTTGGTTTCATACGACCGCTCTCAACGCTGCAGACTTCCTGGTTGGTTTCATACGACCGCTCTCAACGCTGCAGACTTCCTGGTTGGTTTCATACGACCGCTCTCAACGCTGCTCTCAAGACTTCCTGGTTGGTTTCATACGACCGCTCTCAACGCTGCAGACTTCCTGGTTGGTTTCATACGACCGCTCTCAACGCTGCAGACTTCCTGGTTGGTTTCATACGACCGCTCTCAACGCTGCAGACTTCCTGGTTGGTTTCATACGACCGCTCTCAACGCTGCAGACTTCCTGGTTGGTTTCATACGACCGCTCTCAACGCTGCAGACTTCCTGGTTGGTTTCATCTTTCATACGACCGCTCTCAACGCTGCAGACTTCCTGGTTGGTTTCATACGACCGCTTCAACGCTGCAGACTTCCTGGTTGGTTTCATACGACCGCTCTCAACGCTGCAGACTTCCTGGTTGGTTTCATACGACCGCTCTCAACGCTGCAGACTTCCTGGTTGGTTTCATACGACCGCTCTCAACGCTGCAGACTTCCTGGTTGGTTTCATACGACCGCTCTCAACGCTGCAGACTTCCTGGTTGGTTTCATACGACCGCTCTCAACGCTGCAGACTTCCTGGTTGGTTTCATACGACCGCTCTCAACGCTGCAGACTTCCTGGTTGGTTTCATCTCAACGCTGCAGACTTCGCTCTCTTCCTGGTTGGTTTCAACGCTGCAGACTTCCTGGTTTCATACGGTTTCATAGACTTCCTGGTTGGTTTCATACGACCGCTCTCAACGCTGCAGACTTCCTGGTTGGTTTCATACGACCGCTCTCAACGCTGCAGACTTCCTGGTTGGTTTTGGGTCGAATTCAGGCAGAACAGCGACATGTTTTATATATATATCGTTCATTTATTCAGACGAGGCAAAAATAAATAAATAAGATACACAGCCTAACCAACATATGATGCTAATCCCAAAGAGAAAAAATACTCACATAGATGAGTGTGCTATCACCTAAGGAAGAGGGACACACACACACACACACACAAAACCCTAACCCTAGCTTCATGTCCACACCCCAGCTCAAACCTAACCTTGGTTAATCCTTCTTCTATCCTACTTTTGTATTTGGACCTGTAAGGTGCTGGAGTTCAGGTCCGCTTTGTTCTCTCCCTTTGACCCAATATGCAGTAGCCTGACTCCGGTTAGCTCCTGCTCAACTTAACCACCCGGGGGTAGCTCCTGCTCAACTTAACCACCCGGGGGTAGCTCCTGCTCAACTTAACCACTGGTCTGTCTAATCTGTGTGTAATGTCTATGATCCCGATACATATTGAATGAACCTCTAAACACAACAATCTGATCAGAACCTTCCTAAGCTCGATCAGATCTCCTTGTTCCCTATACTCGCTATAATATTGTGAGTATTAAGAATTCTGTGCAGTTTTGTGTACAGACAACATTGGCCTCTGTCTCTATCTCTCTCTCTCCCACACCTGCTGTCTCGACCTCTGAATGCTCGGCTATGAAAAGCCAACTGACATTTACTCCTGAGGTGTTGACCTGCTGCACCCTCTACAGCCACTGTGATTATTATTTGTCCCTGATGGTCATCTATGAATGTTTGAACATCTTGAAGAACGATCTGGCCTTAATGGCCATGTACTCTTATAATCTCCACCCAGCACCAGCCAGAAGAGGACTGGTTCCTCTCTAGTTATGTTCCTAGATTTCTGCCTTTCTAGGGAGTTTTTCCGAGCCACCGTGCTTCTACATCTGCATTGCTTGCTGTTTGGGGTTTTAGGCTGGGTTTCTGTACAGCACTTTGTGACATCTGCTGACATAAAAATGGCTTTATAAATACATTTGATTGAAATTTGATTGATTAATTATCCATTCACACACATCTATCACAATCAAACACAGTGACACGCACTGAGAACTGAAACACTGTCCCTGTTGACTGGACTGTCCCTGTTGACTGGACTGTCCCTGCTGACTGGACTGTCCCTGTTGACTGGACTGTCCCTGTTGACTGGACTGTCCCTATTGACTGGACTGTCCCTGCTGACTGGACTGTCCCTGTTGACTGGACTGTCCCTGTTGACTGGACTGTCCCTGTTGACTGGACTGTCCCTATTGACTGGACTGTCCCTGCTGACTGGACTGTCCCTGCTGTCCCTGCTGACTGGACTGTCCCTGACTGGACTGTCCCTGTTGACTGGACTGTCCCTGTGACTGGACTGTCCCTGCTGACTGGACTGTCCCTGCTGACTGGACTGTCCCTGCTGACTGGACTGTCCCTGACTGACTGGACTGTCCCTGTTGACTGGACTGTCCCTGTTGACTGGACTGTCCCTGCTGACTGGACTGTCCCTGCTGACTGGACTGTCCCTGACTGGACTGGACTGTCCCTGTCCTGACTGGACTGGACTGGACTGTCCCTGCTGACTGGACTGTCCCTGTTGACTGACTGTCCCTGGACTGTCCCTGACTGGACTGTCCCTGATTGACTGGACTGTCCCTGCTGGACTGTCCCTATTGACTGGACTGTCCCTGCTGACTGGACTGTCCCTGCTGACTGGACTGTCCCTGTTGACTGGACTGTCCCTATTGACTGGACTGTCCCTATTGACTGGACTGTCCCTGCTGACTGGACTGTCCCTGCTGACTGGCCTGTCCCTGCTGACTGGACTGTCCCTGTTGACTGGACTGTCCCTGCTGACTGGACTGTCCCTGCTGACTGGACTGTCCCTGTTGACTGGACTGTCCCTGCTGACTGGACTGTCCCTGCTGACTGGACTGTCCCTGTTGACTGGACTGTCCCTGCTGACTGGACTGTCTCTGCTGATTGGACTGTCCCTGTTGACTGGGCTGTCCCTGTTGACTGGACTGTCCCTATTGACTGGACTGTCCCTGTTGACTGGAATGTCCCTGCTGACTGGACTGTCCCTGCTGACTGGACTGTCCCTGTTGACTGGACTGTCCCTGCTGACTGGGCTGTCCCTGTTGACTGGACTGTCCCTATTGACTGGACTGTCCCTGCTGACTGGACTGTCTCTGCTGATTGGACTGTCTCTGCTGATTGGACTGTCCCTGCTGACTGGACTGTCCCTGCTGGCTAGACTGTCCTACTGACAAGGAATAGTAAGTACAAAGAGGAAGTGAGAGATGAGAGGGAGGTATAGTGAAAGGGAGAGAGAAAGAGAGACAGAAGGAAATAGAAAGACAAAGACAGAGGGAGAGAGCAGGTGTTTGATGAGGACAGAAGAGTTCAGTCGTTAATCTCACTGCTGAATGACTATTCTGTCTGTTACTCATCACTCTGTGTGTGTGTTCCTCAGCCCTGAGTTGCATTTCATGTGTGTGTCTGTGTGTCTGTCAGCCCCATTAACTCTTCCCCTCTCTCTCCTTCTTTCCTCCTCCACTCCTCACATCTACCCCTCCCCTCCTCCACTCATCACTTCTTCTACTCTCCTACCCCCTCTCTCCTTCCCAATCTCTTCTTCTCTCACCTTCCCCCTTCCCCCTCTCTCTCTCTCCTCTCACCTTCCCCCTTCCCCCTCTCTTCTCTCTCCTCTCCCCTACCCCCTCTCTTGTCTCACCTCTCCCCCTCTCTTCTCTCACCTCTCCCCTACCCCCTCTCTTCTCCCCCTCTTCTCTCTCCTCTCCCCTACCCCTCTCTTGTCTCACCCCTCCCCCTCTCTTCTCTCACCTCTCCCCTACCCCCTCTCTTCTCCCCCTCTTCTCTCTCCTCTCCCTACCCCCTCTCTTGTCTCACCTCTCCCCCTCTCTTCTCTCACCTCTCCCCTACCCCCTCTCTTCTCCCCCTCTTCTCTCTCCTCTCCCCCTACCCCCTCTCTTGTCTCACCCCTCCCCTCTCTTCTCTCACCTCTCCCCTACCCCCTCTCTTCTCCCCTCTTCTCTCTCCTCTCCCCTACCCCCTCTCTTGTCTCACCTCTCCCCCTCTCTTCTCTCACCTCTCCCCTACCCCCTCTCTTCTCCCCCTCTTCTCTCTCCTCTCCCCTATCCACTCTCTTGTCTCACCTCTCCACTCCCCCATCTTTTCTCTCACCTCTCCCCTACCCTCTCTTCTTCTCTCTCCTCTCCCCTACCCCTATCTTCTCTCTTCTCTCTCCTCTCCCCCTCTTCTCTCTCCTCTCCCCCTACCCCTCTCTTCTCTCTCCTCTCCCCCTCTTCTCTCTCCTCTCCCCCCTCTTCTCTCTCCTCTCCCCTACCCCCTCTGTTGTCTCTCCTCTCCCCTCCCCCTCTCTTCTCTCCCCTTCCCCATCTCTTCTCTAACCACCTGATCCCATTGATTTCTGTCCAGTTCAAGGATGAGTAACAGTCTCATCTTTCTTTATCCTCTCTATCACTCTCCCTCATTATTCTCTCTCTTTCTCTCTTTATCCTCTCTATCACTCTCCCTCATTATCCTCTCTCTTTCTCTCTCCTCTCTATCACTCTCCCTCATTATCCTCTCTCTTTCTCTCTCTATCATCTCTCCCTCATTATCCTCTCTCTTTCTCTCTTTATCCTCTCTATCACTCTCCCTCATTATCCTCTCTCTTTCTCTCTCTATCCTCTCTCTCTCCCTCATTATCCTCTCATCTCTCCCTCATTATCCTCTCTCTTTCTCTCTCTATCACTCTCCCTCATTATCCTCTCTCTCTTCTATCCTCTCTCACTCTCCCTCATTATCCTCTCTCTCTCTATCACTCTCCCTCATTATCTCTCTTTCTCTCTTTATCCTCTCTATCCTCTCCCTCATTATCCTCTCTTTCTCTCTCTATCCTCTCTCACTCTCCCTCATTATCCTCTCTCTTTCTCTCTCTATCCTCTCTATCACTCTCCCTCATTATCCTCTCTCTTTCTCTCTTTATCCTCTCTATCTCTCCCTCATTATCCTCTCTCTTTCTCCTCTCTATCACTCTCCCTCATTATCCTCTCTCTTTCTCTCTTTATCCTCTCTATCACTCTCCCTCATTATCCTCTCTCTTTCTCTATACATCCTCTTGTTAGGTTTGTTCCTTTCCTCCTTGTCAATCATCATTGGCTCATTGGTGAAATTAGCATTATGACAATATCTTTAATAAAATCATTCCAAAGCCTTTATTAATTCAATTGCAGACATAAGTTGACAAACAGGAACACAGCACAAATGTTGTTGAGTAAGTTCTGCATCAAACAAAAGGTCTCAAGGTGTTTTATTAAACCGAAGTCCCACCTTAATGATGTCACTGACTACGTCATGACCTTTTTACTCCTGAGAACAAAACCCTGCATCCATAGCTATACAAACATAGAGTTTCAGTGTTTATCTAAAAGCTAGGCAATAAATGTCCCCTGATTTATTGTGGAATGTCTGAGTAGTCTCTTATCTTCCACACTCCCCTGCAGAGTTCTGTCTCTGTCACACATTATAAGAGAGAGAAAGAGCAAACAGCTGTGGAACAATTCTAAAACTATATAATGAATATATATATTGTTAATCTTTTTTAAATTTGTTTTATTTCACCTTTATTTAACCAGGTAGGCAAGTTGAGAACAAGTTCTCATTTACAATTGCGACCTGGCCAAGATAAAGCAAATTAGTTCGACCTGTACAACAACACAGAGTTACACATGGAGTAAAACAAACATACAGTCAATAATACAGTAGAAAAACAAGTCTATATACAATGTGAGCAAATGAGGTGAGATAAGGGAAGTAAAGGCAAAAAAAAGGCCATGGTGGCGAAGTAAATACAATATAGCAAGTAAAACACTAGATTTGCAGTGGAAGAATGTGCAAGGTAGAGATAGAAATAATGGGGTGCAAAGGAGCAAAATAAATAAATAAATACATACAGTAGGGGGAGGGGTAGTTGTTTGGCCTAAATTATAGATGTGCTATGTACAGGTGCAGTAATATGTGAGCTGCTCTGACAGCTGGTGCTTAAAGATAGTGAGGGAGATAAGTGTTTCCAGTTTCAGAGATTTTTGTAGTTCGTTCCAGTCATTGGCAGCAGAGAACTGGAAGGAGAGGCAGCCAAATTTGTAGTCTAGGACCCTATAAATGTAAGGAGGGAGGGGTCTTATAACCCATCCCCTTCTATTAATATAACATAAGCATAATCAATTATTGTAATACATCAAACATTTGTACAGCCCCAAATCATGACCCCTAGGTGAATCCTGATACTCTCTCTCCCTCTTTATCCTCTCTCTTTCTCTCTCTCCCTCATTATCCTGCCTCTCTTTCTCTCTCTCCCTCATTATCCTGCCTCTCTTTCTCTCCTGCCTCTCTTTCTCCCTCATTATCCTGCCTATTATCCTGCCTCTCTTTCTTCTCTCCCTCATTATCCTGCCTCTCTTTCTCTCTCTCCCTCATTATCCTGCCTCTCTTTCTCTCTCTCCCTCATTATCCTGCCTCTCTTTCCCTCATTATCCTGCCTCTCTTTCTCTCTCCCCTCATTATCCTGCCTCTCTTTCTCTCTCTCTCTCCCTCATTATCCTGCCTCTCTTTCTCTCTCTCCTCATTATCCTGCCTCTCTTTCTCATTATCTCCCTCTTATCCTGCCTCATTATCCTGCCTCTCTTTCTCTCCCTCATTATCCTGCCTCTCTTTCTCTCTCTCCCTCATTATCCTGCCTCTCTTTCTCTCTCTCCCTCATTATCCTGCCTCTCTTTCTCTCTCTCCCTCATTATCCTGCCTCTCTTTCTCTCTCTCCCTCATTATCCTGCCTCTTTCTCTCTCTCCCTCATTATCCTGCCTCTCTTTCTCTTCCCCCTCATTATCCTGCCTCTCTTTCTCTCTCTCCCTCATTATCCTGCCTCTCTTTCTCTCTCTCCCTCATTATCCTGCCTCTCTCTCTCTCTCCCTCATTATCCTGCCTCTCTTTCTCTCTCTCATTATCCTGCCTCTCTATCTCTCCCTCATTATCCTGCCTCTCTCTCTCTCTCCCTCATTATCCTGCCTCTCTTTCTCTCTCTCCCTCATTATCCTGCCTCTCTTTCTCTCTCTCCCTCATTATCCTGCCTCTCTTTCTCTCTCTCCCTCTTTGTCCATTATGTCTTGTTTCTTTGTTCTGTCACATGTCCCAAGACAAGCGGGGAAACCAGAATAGAATACAGAGTTGATCCAAAAACCTGTTTATTATAAAATATCAGACATGTTGGGTTACAGATCTGTTCTCCTGTAGTCAACATTACCCTACAACCACTTGACTGTCAGTTTATAGCACTACCACTGAGCAAGAGCTAACACACACATGAATTAACACTCTCTCTCACTCAATAACTGAACCTCCATGTAGATTGATAGGTCTGTAATATGGTGTTCAGCTGCTCCAGAATGTTTCATGATTAACGTCATTGTTATTATCACTATTCACACACACACACACACACACACACACACACACACACACACACACACACACACACACACACACACACACACACACACACACACACACACACACACACACACACACACACACACACACACACACACACACACAGTTATCATCATGTTACATCTTCTGTATGTCCCACACCATAAAACACTATACTGTATACACAATGTTTTACTCAACTTTACACTTAAATACTTAATACGTATTATACCATTTTTACTTTGCAATAGTACTTTGTATTTAATATACAACACTATTATCATACTTTACAATGACACATATCTGTGCAGGACACTTCATCTGGACTCACTGTCTGTAGTGTTGTAGTAGTCATGAAATAAAACAGAAAGTATCATTGTATATCCCTGATATACATATCATTAACAGCATGAGCATCTACAGTATCTATCAACACACACACACACACACACACACACACACACACACACACACACATATATGTACGCACACAAGCACACACAAGATATGAAGTAATTAAAGTAACATAAATAATCCTTAAATAGCCAAACAATAAATATTCATAGTTCACATTTGATCCGGCGAGGAAATATAAGTAACAATGATGAACAGTGTCGTCAGAAAGTGTTCATACCCCTTGACTTATTCCACGTTGTTTTTACAGCCTGAATACAACATTTATGAAGAAAAAAAAATCTCTCACCCATCTACACACACAATACCCCATCATGACAAAATTAAAACATGTTCGGAGAATTTTTTGCAAATGTATACAAAATGAAATATAGAAATATCTAATTTACATAAGTATTCACAGGCCATGTCAGAATCCCTTTGGGCAGCGATTACAGCTGTCAATCTTTCTGGATTACAGCTGTCAATCTTTCTGGATTACAGCTGTCAGTCTTTCTGGATTACAGCTGTCAGTCTTTCTGGATTACAGCTGTCAGTCTTTCTGGATTACAGCTGTCAGTCTTTCTGGATTACAGCTGTCAGTCTTTCTGGATTACAGCTGTCAGTCTTTCTGGATAAGTCTCGAAGAGCACACCTGGATTGCACATTATTCCTTCAAAAATTCTTCAAACTCTGTCAAATTGGTTGTTGAGAGTGAAAAACATAGCAGCGTTGCAGTTCTTGACACGAATCGCTGTGCCTGGCACTTACTACCATACTCCGTACAAAGACACTTCACTCTTTCATCTTGCCCATTCACCCTCTGAATGTCACAACCCATGTCTCAAGCCTTAAAAATCCTTCTTTAATCCTCTCATCCCCTTCATCTACACTGATTAAAGTGGATTTAACAAGTGATATCAATAAGAGATCATTGCTTTCACCTGGATTCACCAGGTCAGTCTATGTCATGGAAAGAGCAGGTGCTAATAATGTTTTGTACACTCAGTGTATATTTGGCCTTGTGTTTTAGGTTATTGTCCTGCTGAAAGGTGAATTAGTCTCCCAGTGTCTGTTGGAAAGCAGACTGAACCAGGTTTCCTTTAGGATTTTGCCTGTTGTTAGCTTTATTCAAATCAAATCAAATTTGATATTTTTATCCTAAAAAAACTCTCTAGTCCTTGCCGATGACAAGCATACCCATAACATGATGCAGCCACCACCATGCTTGAAAATATGAAGAGTGGTACTCAGTGATGTGTTGGGTTGGATTTGACCCAAACATAACGCTTTGTATTCAGCACATAAAGTTAATTTCTTTGCCACATTTTTGCAGTTTTCCTTTAGTTCCTTATTGCAAACAGAACGCATGTTTTGGAATATTTTTATTCTGTACAGGCTTCCTTCTTTTCACTCTGTCATTTAGGTTAGTATTGTAGAGTAACTACAATGTTGTTGATCCATCCTCAGTTTTCTCCTATCAGAGCCATTCAACTATGTAACTGTTTTAAAGTCACCATTGGCCTCATGGTGAAATTCCTGAGAGGTTTCCTTCATCTCCGGCAACTGAGTTAGGGAGGACACCTGTATCTTTGTAGTGACTGGGTGTATTGATACACCATCCAAAGTGTCATTAATAACTGCACCATGCTGAAACGGATATTCAATGTCTGCTTTTTTTTAACCTATCTACCAATAGCTGCCTTTCTTTGCAAGGCATTGGAGAACCTCCCTGGTCTTTGTGGTTGATTCTGTGTTTGAAATTCACTGTTCGACTGAGGGACTTTACAGATAATTATCTGTGTGGGGTACAGAGATGATCATGTTAACCACTATTATTGAACACAGAGTGAGTCCATGCAACTTATTATGCGACTTGTTAAGTAAATACATTTTTACTCCTGAACTTATTTAGGAATTCCGTAACAAAGGGGTTGAATACTTATTGACTCGACACATCAGCTTTTCATTTTTAATTAATTTGTAAAAAGTTCTGAAAACATAATTCCACTTTGACATTATGGAGTATTGTGTATAGGCCAGTGACACAAAATCTCAGTTTAATCCATGTTAAATTCAGGCTTTACCACAAAAAAATTGGGAAAAGGTCAAGGGGTGTGAATAGTTTCTGAAGGCACTGTATCTATATAATATAAAATATAATAACTTAACTACTGAACATGCAGTATTGTGTTCGTCCAGTGTTTCCCTCCGTAGGACTCAACCAGGTGCTATAGTCTCCAGCAAGGGAATGTCTGTTTCAGGTCTGTAGTTAAAGGTCTGTAGTAATAGGTAAAGGTTTGTTGTTTCAGGTCTGTAGATAAAGGTCTGTAGTAATAGATAAAGGTTTGTTGTTTCAGGTCTGTAGATAAAGGTCTGTAGTAATAGGTAAAGGTTTGTAGTTTTTAGAACAGTAGGTCTGTAGGGTTAAAGATCAGTAGTTTTAAGTCTGTAGGTCAGTAGTCCTGGAGTCTGTCTCAGCCTACTTTTCCACAAGAGTCCAGTAGCATGGTGCTTGCCTGTTCTAGGTTCCACTGGCAACGCTCTAGAACCTCCTGGCACTCTGTTCTAGAACGCAGACCCAGCTGGAACAACTGTTCTACCTACAACAGAGAGATACAGATGTTATAGAGAGAGAGAGATACAGATGTTATAGAGAGAGATATACAGATGTTATAGAGAGAGAGATACAGATGTTATAGAGAGAGAGATACAGATGTTATAGAGAGAGAGAGAGAGACAGATGTTAGAGAGAACACAGATGTTATATATATATATATATATATATATATATATATATATATATATATATATATATATATAGAGAGAGAGATATGTTAGAGAGAATACAGATGTTAGAGAGAGAGATGTTAGAGAACACAGATGTTATAGAGAGAGAGATACAGATGTTATAGAGAGAGATAGAGAGAACAGATATGTTATAGAGAGAGAGATGTTAGAGAGAACACAGATGTTATAGAGAGAGAGAGAGATGTTAGAGATAACACAGATATTTTAGAGAGAGAGTTGTTAGAGAGAACACAGATGTTATAGAGAGAGAGATGTTAGAGAACACAGAAGTTATATATATATATATATAGAGAGAGATGTTATATAGAGGGAGAGAGAGATATGTTAGAGAGAATACAGATGTTAGAGAGAGAGATGTTAGAGAACACAGATGTTATAGAGAGAGAGAGATGTTAGAGAGAACACAGATGTTATAGAGAGAGAGATGTTAGAGAGAACACATATGTTATAGAGAGAGAGATGTTAGAGAGAACACAGATGTTATAGAGAGAGAGAGAGATGTTAGAGATAACACAGATATTTTAGAGAGAGAGTTGTTAGAGAACACAGAACATATATATATATATATAGATGTTATAGATAGAGAGAGATGTTAGAGAACACAGATGTTATAGAGAGAGAGATGTTAGAGAACACAGAAGTTATATATATATATATATAGAGAGAGATGTTAGAGAGAACACAGATGTTATAGAGGGAGAGAGAGAGATGTTAGAGAGAACACATATGTTATATAGAGAGAGATGTTAGAGAACACAGAAGTTATATATATAGAGAGAGAGATGTTAGAGAGAACACAGATGTTATAGAGGGACAGAGAGAGATGTTAGAGAGAACACAGATGTTATAGAGAGAGAGAGATGTTAGAGAGAACACAGATGTTAGAGAGAATACAGATGTTATAGAGGGAGAGAGAGAGAGATGTTAGAGAGAACACAGATGTTATAGAGAGAATACCGATGTTAGAGAGAGAGAGAGAGCACGCAGGGCATTCCACGCCATTAAAAAGCCAATTCAAATTCAAATACCTATTAAAATTTGGCTAGAACTAATTGAATATGTCATTGAACCAATTACACTTTATGGCAGTGAGGTGTGTTGTCTACTTGCAAAACAAGATTTCATCAAATGGGACAAACACCCCATTGAAACCCTGTAAGCAGAGTTCTGTAAGATTCTCCTACATGTTCAGAGGAAAACTACAAACAATGCATGTAGGGCAGAATTAGGCCAATATCCACTAATAACAAAAACTAAAAAAATAGCAATTAAGTTTTGGAAACATCTCAAATACAGTGACCCCCTCTCATATCATTACCAAGCCATGCAATGCCAAGAGCTGAGCAAAGAAAAGAGTCTCCTCATCCAGCTGGTCCTGGGGCTGAGTTCACAAACCTGTTCTACTAACGCACTGAAGCCTCAGGACCAGAACATCCAATCAATCAGGATAAACCAAATTACAACACAGTCAAAACAAAACTATATTGCTTATTGGGAAACACAAACACAAGCACAAAGCAAATTGCAGTGCTATCTGGCCCTATATCGACAGTACACTGTGGCTAAATATTTGACCATGGTTACTGATCAAAACCTTAGAAAAACCTTGACAAAGTACAGGCTCAGTGAGCACAGCCTTGCCATTGAGAAGGGTAGACACAGGAAAACCTGGCACCCTGTAGAGGAAAGGCTGTGCAGCCACTGCACAACAGCAGAACCTGAAACGGAGCTGCATTTCCTGACAAAATGTCAAAAAATAGAAAACAATTAGAGAGTGTAATTTCCCTAAATTTGAAACCCTTATTCAAAGACCTCTCTGATGAGAATAGGACGCAGAGAGCTGTGGGTTGGCAGCGCACTATATTGCTGCCTGCCATAAGATGAGGGACAGTGTCTGACAGACCAATCAACCTGCACATGTACTCTATGCTTATTGTTATTGTTGAATGTATGGTCATTTTGACACTTGGTTATTGTTGTTACTGTTGTCCCGTTGACAATTTTGATTCTCATTTTTAAAAATATTTTCTTATATTGTAAAATTGTATCCAAAATAAGCTTTGGCAATATGTACATTGTTACGTCATGCCAATAAAGCAAATTGAATTGAATTGAGAGAGAGAGAGAGAGAGAGAGAGAGAGAGGGAAAGAGATATCTTAAAGAGAATACAGATGTTATAGAGAGAGAGAGATGTTAGAGAGAACACAGATGTTATAGAGAGAGAGAGATGTTGTTAGAGAGAATACAGATGTTATAGAGAGAGATGTTAGAGAGAATGCAGATGTTATAGAGAGAGATGTTAGAGAGAACACAGATGTTATAGAGAGAGAGAGATGTTAGAGAGAACACAGATGTTATAGAGAGAGATGTTAGAGAGAATACAGATGTTATAGAGAGAGATGTTAGAGAGAATGCAGATGTTATAGAGAGAGATGTTAGAGAGAATGCAGATGTTATAGAGAGAGATGTTAGAGAGAATGCAGATGTTATAGAGAGACAGATGTTAGAGAGACAGATGTTATAGAGAGAGAGATAGAGAGAATACCTGCACAGAGATGTTAGAGAGAATGCAGATGTTATAGAGAGAGAGAGATGTTAGAGAGAATACAGATGTTAGAGAGTGTGTTTGTGTGTGTGTGTGTGTGTGTGCTTGTGTGTTTACACACACACAAACACACTCTCTAACATCTGTATTCTCTCTAACATCTCTCTCTCTCTATAACATCTGCATTCTACACACACACACACACACACACACAAACACACACAATGTTTAAGCATCTCATAGGTTCAGAAGTCTTGCACTTGAATGCATTTCTGACACAATAAACAAGTAAACACAAACAGCACTTGAATGCAGCCTCATTGTTCTGAACATCTCTAACCTGAATGAGGCCGTTCTCCCGTTGCCTGCTGGGAGCTGTAGTTAAATGTTGAGTCCTGTGGTTGTTGTTGTTGTAAGAGGAGTTAGGCCTGGCCCCACCCCCACCTGGCTGCTGTTGCACCATGGGTCGGACGGTGGCCATTTTGGTGGCTCCATACCTCTCTAAGTAGGCGGGGCGTTCAGAACTCTGAGAGTTGTCAATAAGTATTGACAGGCCACGTCCCTCAGAGAGGGGATCCAACGAGGAACTGGGGGAGGGGCAGCCATAAGCATGGAGGAATAGAGGGAGGAGGAGGGAGGAGAGGAAGAGGGGGAGGAGGAGATTAGAGAGTCGAGAGGACCAACAACCCCGTATAGTCCAGTCCTCTGACGAGGAGAGAAGGAGAGGGGAGGAGGGGGAGACAAAGGGAGGAGGAGAGAGGGGAGACAGAGAGGGGAAGCACTAAAGGAAGGGGGAGGAGGAGCGTGAGGAGGGCTGAGAGAAGGCGTGGTCTCTGGGAGGGATCTGAGGGGGGGTGTTTTCCCTCTCACATAGGGAAACGCGTTTGGAGGAGCGGAGGGGTGGGATGGGGGAGCGTGGAGGTAGCATGGGTCTGTCCTCATAGGAGGAAGAGGAGGGGGGAGGAAGGTAGATCTGTCTGTGAGGGGCCAAGGAGAGGGGAAGGGGGGAGGAGGGGAGGGAACGGCCGGTTGTCATGGGAACACGCAGCTTCACCATCACCTGCAGGTCAGCAGGAAGAGAGAAAAACGACGTTAAAACTCCAGACTCAAATGACTAACCTGTGGTGTGTGTGTGTCTGTGTGTGTCTGTGTCGTACCTCTCTCTGCAGCTCCTGGAACAGATCAGCTGACTGAGTTAATCCCCTCCTCTCTGCATCAGTGTTGGGCGGAGCCAACATCCCCTCTGGCAATCCAGTGATAGATCGAACCTCCTGGTCTGCCAATTGACCCTCGGCCTCAGTGGCAACCTCGTCGTAGGCAGGAAGAGGGAGGGGCCAGTCCAGGATGGAAGGAAGGTCCTGGAGGGAGAGAATAAGGTTATTTTGCCTACTGAGTGTGTGTGTGTATGTGTGTGAGTGTGTGTGTGTGTGTGTGTGTGTGTACCTGGAGTGTGTCCTGGTCAGGTATGCGTGTCTCAGTGAGAGGGGAGGGCGTGGCCGAGCTGAAGCTGTCATCGGTAAAGTCGATGAGCGAGACTTCGCTTTTGGCTGACCTCACACCTGACCCCTCCCCCGGGCGGAGTTTAAGGCCTATAGCCGCGCCCAGCCTCTTCAGCCCCGACGAAGCACCTTCATATTCATCATCATCATCTAACACAGAGTCATAGAACGGCTCTACACACACACACACACACACACACACACACACACACACACACACACACACACACACACACACACACACACACACACACACACTCACACACAGATATCATCAATCAGAGAGTCATAGACAGCTCAACATATACAGGTAAATACACACTCAGCGTGGGAGACATACTGTTGATCAGGACAGCAGGCTGGGGAGGACGAGGAGGAGGCTTCTCTGAGAGACAAAACAGAAAGAGGGAGAGACTTTATGAATGAATGAAAAGGTAGTAAGATATTTGTAAGGAGAGAATAACTGTGTGTTAGTTTGTGTAGCCTACTCACTCCTGGTGCGGCTGGGTAGTTTGGTGGGCCGGGCAGTGGAAGGATCCATTCCCATAACATCAGGGGGGTCCATAGGATTTCCCAAGTACAGGCTGGAGAGGGGTAAAGACCAGGGATATAGTAGAGTTTAAACACAGTACTTCAGGTGTTCTTTATAAAAAGTATTTGGGGACTTTTCCATTGGTTTTATTGTGCCTGACAAGCTAAAGAGCAATAGCACTGCTAACGGGGCTCTGCTTTACTCCAGTTGTCAGACACTGTACCTGCAGCTTTCAGCCAGGTCTCTGTGTGTGTGTGTGTGTACCTGTCTATGCGGTCAGCGTGCCCCCAGCTCCTGTGTGGGTCAGTGTCTCCATGTCCAGTGTGAATGAAGGAGTGTGTGAGGGGTCTGCTGATGTCTTGGGCCGACAGGCCGCTGACCGACGTGACCACGTGGCGAGGAAACTGTCCCACTCGCAACGTCCTTCTGTTCTGACCTCTCCACCAATAGAGCTCTGCTCTGGAGACACAGAGACACACATGAACACACGCCGATATGATTCCCTATTGCACATTACAGAGAAGGATATGTTCTTCATATTAGATATCTATCTGCCTTTCTGAATGATGAATCATTCTTCTTACACACACCCACACACACTGACCTGCCCTCGACGACGGTGATGATGTCATTCATGTTGATCTGAAGTTTGTCTGGTTCTTCAAAGTCCTGCAGTGATCTCATGTCTGTAGGCATGATCTACACACACACACACACACACACACACACACACACACACACACACACACACACACACACACACACACACCATCATGACTACTAGGCGGAGAATGTCATGCGCCGTTTTCCCAGACACAGATTGATCCGAATCCTGGACTAAAAAGCATGATTCTACATGAAATAATTCTACAGGACTAGGCTTAATCTGTGTCTGGGAAATCTGCCCCAAGATTTATAAAACCAACATACATTTTCCCTTTGCACCTGCAGTCTTGCAATCACTTGTGTACCTACAGTGCTCTCTGCTGGACACTTGGTGAACCATGCCATGAATGTGTATTCTAGTGATGCACGGGTTCACCTGTTTGTTCACCTGCACCCACAATTGCCTGACTATATGTGATAGTGAAAATCTGAGGCCAGCACCCGACCCGCTAAAATAGAAAATGCTCTGTACAGTCAGAGATGGTGAAGTAATATTTGGGACAAGCCTGTCTATAGATAGACCTATGTTTCTGCTTATCATTTCAGACATTTTGGTAGATTGTTTGTTAGTCAACTTGCCTACAATTAGACACATGTGGCTTCACTACTTGTTAGCCATAGGAGGCGCGTGAGTTTCAAGTTTGGGGAAGCAAATGACCATAAAAATGCACTGTACAATAAAACATTCCATGCATCATCACATTTCATGCATCATCACATCCCATGCATCATCACATTCCAAGCATCATCACATCCCATGCATCATCACATCCCAAGCATCATCACATTTCATGCATCATCACATCCCATGCATCATCACATTCCAAGCATCATCACATTCCAAGCATCATCACATTTCATGCATCATCACATCCCATGCATCATCACATCCCATGCATCATCACATCCCAAGCATCATCACATTTCATGCATCATCACATCCCATGCATCATCACATCCCATGCATCATCACATCCCAAGCATCATCACATTTCATGCATCATCACATCCCATGCATCATCACATCCCATGCATCATCACATCCCATGCATCATCACATTCCAAGCATCATCACATTTCATGCATCATCACATCCCATGCATCATCACATCCCAAGCATCATCACATTCCAAGCATCATCACATTTCATGCATCATCACATCCCATGCATCATCACATTTCATGCATCATCACATCCCATGCATCATCACATCCCATGCATCATCACATCCCATGCATCATCACATCCCATGCATCATCACATCTGCAGACTTATACAAGCCTACTATTCCTAATGTGATAAGTAGATAGGATTTTCCTAATTTAGGCTAATAATGTAACTCAATCATTGTTTGCCAAAAATGCATGTCTGAGCACGTAGTGGCGAAGAGTGACCTAAGCTATAGGCTATATCAGAGACGTTTCTTCTCCTTTCTTTGCACAGGAAAAATGTGGCCTTTTATAAACACATTTCATGCAACTCTACTACACTTTTTATGACTGGACACAATCTTTTTTAATATGACAAAAATTACAGGGTAGTCTTCTCTGCCAACACTGACAAACAAATGAATAAAACCGATGTTGTCTGATCTATTAAATCGGCTAACGAGAAGGGGATACAATTACAATATGATGTCCCTCTAACCTTGTCCAAACAAAAACAGTTTAAGTGGCACTGACCCAACAATGACAAAGAGTGAATATGCGCGCACCAGCGATCCGGCCAGTGCTCTCGGCTGGTGCCAATAAAATAAGCTATACCGTTCGCTCAATTAATTTGAGAATTTTGATAGGCCTAACTAAAAAACAGATTTATTTATTTTTTTGTCTTCTCTTTACAGCAATAGCCATTTGCTTTCCAAACTATGTTTTTGTATTTTGAAATAATGCGATATGCCTGGCTGGGCCTTTCTACTTTTCACTGACAGTCGCAACTCGACAAACATCTATTTGGTATTTGCCACACAGCCTACCCAAAATCGCAGGCCCTTCCTATCATTTTTGACCAAATCATGCTTTTTGGTGCAGTAGCCTAGTTTTGAATGATTTTATTTATTTTTGTAAACTATAGACAGGAGTAGGATAATTAGGTTATAGAATGTCTTAAATCGATAGAATGAATACCAATCTAGTTCTCGCACAAGGTTTAAGGGCCGGGGAGAAAATGCAATAAAACTGATTATTGCAACATTTTCACAACATCAGTTTGACCGGTTTTAAGGAAATTAAAAGCTGCGAAAACTACCTAACATGTTTCTGATAAGATTTCAGTTCGGTTTGGATGCATATTTTATGTGGTTGAAATATGATCAGCTTTTATGATGCCGATAAAGATAACACCTGTACACACAGTCCCTAACATTCATTCTCTCAAGATTTCTCAACTCCTGTTTTACATTTGATGCATAATTTTAGTGCAAGAAATGCTTAATTCTGCAGGAGTTAATATTATATTAGACTATGTGAAAGGTTATTGACCTACAGTCAGGCTACTGTTCAATTGAACCCATCTGAACAGTCATTTTGAAGTCCCCGTCCTGTGACTGTTGAATTTGTATAGCTATCATCTTCTTTTACTACTTCACCTAATCTTTCCCAAACATTAGACTACTGTTCTGGTCCTCCTTCTATTTATTTTCAACTCTCTATTTCGCAGCTTTTCTCTTATTGAATTAAACTCCGACATTGTCATTTTCGCCTCAGTGGATCGACGTTAACCTTTTCTAGCCAAGTTCCCAAAAGCATTTGGCGATTGGGGTGTATTTGGCGCCCTACAGTTAGGCCCTAAAGTTTAGGCTGCAAGCTAACTCGGGATGAAAATAATGTAGCCCTGCATTCCCTTTAGACCCAGAGGTCTGTCTACTGGGTAACTTTACTAACACCAATCTTAGGCAAAGCCATACTATAAAGCTAACAGAAATATTTCTAGCGATTGCCAAGAAATGTATTGCCTTGAAATGGAAATTGGATTCCTCCCTGCCAGTTGCAATGTGGCTATCGGAAGTTAATAGTTGTATCCCTTTGGAGAAAATCACTTACTGCCTGAGGAATAAGTTAAAGACATTTTACAGAATTTGGCAACCTTTTATTGACTATATGGAGAATCTCCCCCCACATCTCATTGATTGAATCTATATATAATCCTCACATAATGTTTCCCACGTAACGTATAATACGTAGCCTACGGCAGGTGATCCAATGTCTCGTTATTTTTTCTTATTGTATGTTTGTTTATATAATTATAATTCATTTTTATTTTTGTTACGCTCGTCTGTTACTGTCACTTTGTCCTATCGTTGTCTAATATCTTTTCACTTTTGTTTTGAATGTTCTTAATTGGAAAATGCAAAAAAAAAATATAAAAAAAATAATAATAATAATGTAGCCCATAGATATGAATTGCACAAGAGAGAAACATTTATGTTTTTTTTAACGACTAGTTTTCTCTTTATTCAACCCGACACTAAACTAGGGTGTCCACGTTTAAAATACCTAAATGCGGGATTATTTTGCGGGACATTCTCAGGACAGTGTAGCCTCCATAAAATTAAATCACTTGGCAGCACCCTCTATTAATCCCCTTCAACAACAAGTTAGTAGAGCCCTGCACGGGCATGACTTTTGAGGCCGAGCCCCAGTGGTGTGTATTCATGGATGCCAAGGGAAGACAGGCTGCCCCAAAACATTTACCAATAAAATAAAATAAACATAAAATAATGTATATTTCATCTCTCTGTTTCATAATTTTCTTTCAATTCGCAAGAGGCTGGATGTATCTCACCGGAGAAAGCAGCCGAGCGAGCAAAACAGCACGTCTCTGTATGTGTCGCCCATCTATCTGATGCTGTCTGGTCAAAAAAGTATGACATTGTTGCCGCCTGTAGCATTGAATGCAAGGGAACCCAGCGAGCATTTGGCCTCCCTTGATAAAAAAGTATAACTTAATAGCCAATCAGCATTGAGCTAAACTGAGTGAGCTCAACTGTGATTGGTCCTGGTGCAACAACCAAAAAGTGTCAAGGGAAGCAAGTTTGGATTCGTCACACCAATCACATTGAGAGCAAAACATCATTTACAGAAAAAACTTGAATTGTTACATCTCGTTGTATTGTTGTCCTCCGATGACTAGCTAACCAAAATGATCCCTTTCCTAAATGAGCCATGGATGAAGATAGGGATTTGGACTTGTGGTTTTATCTAATTCTCCGTACTGGCCAATGATTATAATGGGGATTCTGACTCAACCATAAATTCATACATTGTGCCCCTGACCAGAGAGGATGGAAGCTGGCTAGCTGGCTCACCATTGCCCATGAAAGGAAGATAGGCTAGTGAACAAGCATTTTAGCCAGGTAGCCTATGACCACAGAAACTAAAAGCGTACTGTATGACGGAGTCAAAGACCATTTCCTCAACATGAAAGAGAAGATGATGGAATTGGCGTTTCTCTACAAGTAGGGTGTCAACATATTTTTTCTACTTGAACACACACACACACACACACACACACACACACACACAACACACACACACAAAATCAGAACCATGGACAGCCAAATCATATTTAGCTTACATTGATTGGACCAAATGATTTATATGATCTTTTAGTTGTCACTGTATTAGACTAAGCAGAGGTGATTTGATGATGTTGAAATGTTGAAATTGAAATGGGGCAGGACTAGTGGAGGCAGCTCCTGTTTTCTTTGTGACTTCCGATAACTCTCGTAGTTCTAAATCAATAGTTGTTTAGTAGTCCGCAAATGCTGGAAACATGAACTTTCTCGACTGTTTGTTACATGGAATGTGGTTTATGGACTTCACTGGACAGTGCTTGTTCTCTGGTTTTGTGATGAAAGAAAGGTGTGGCGGAATTTATTCTGCCACTGTGTCTTCTTATGGTCTCGGCCTTCGGCCTATACATCACGGTCGCACGGCATATGAACTAACGGGTTACAGAGCAAACAATGCAATTAGGTTGTAATCTGGCCATTTTTTCTCTGGTTTGGCTTCCCCAGTGATTTTACCCACACACCACTACTGCCGAGCCTACCCAGGCCTACGATGTTCAGGCCCTACCCTACCCAGGCCTACGATGTTCAGGCCCTACCCTACCCAGGCTCACGATGTTCAGGCCCTACCCTACCCAGGCCCACGATGTTCAGGCCCTACCCTACCCAGGCCTACGATGTTCAGGCCCTACCCTACCCAGGCTCACGATGTTCAGGCCCTACCCTACCCCACGATGTTCAGGCCCTACCCTACCCAGGCCCACGATGTTCAGGCCCTACCCTACCCAGGCCCACAATGTTCAGGCCCTACCCTACCCAGGCCCACGATGTTCAGGCCCTACCCTACCCCACGATGTTCAGGCCCTACCCTACCCAGGCCCACGATGTTCAGGCCCTACCCTACCCAGGCCCGGCACTGCTCGAAACTCAAAATAACTTCCTCCATTAGTAAATCCATTCGCTGCTCCTCTCTGTCTGTCATGTGTTCCCTACTCGCAGCTCGCTCTGCATGCACTCTGCTCATGGCGCTGTGAGAGCATTTCGCTACACCAACAATAACATCTGCTAAACACATGTATGTGACCATTTCAATTTGATTTGATTGAGTATCCATTGCAACGGCTCCGGCTGGGCTGCTCTGCTCAATGACGAGACATGAGAGAGCAGTGAACTTTTAGCTACTTTTCGTCACTCTAAACCCCAACAAAACTCAAGGAACATGATTATTTTCTGTGAAATAATCTCTCCTGTTTGAAGCACTTCTGACACCACGTTATGATCTAAGTCAGATATAACTATACTGTGCATCAGAGCACGAGCAAATGGCTCAGCTTTAAAAGGTCAGTGATCAATTTAGTGATAACTGAGCCCTGCCTGTACCCTAGTTATTGACCGAGCCCTGTACATACCCTTTTTATTTAACTAGGCAAGTCAGTTAAGAACACATTCTTATTTACAATGACAGCCTAGGAACAGTGGATTAACTGCCTTTTTCAGGGGCAGAACGACTGATTTTACCTTGTCGGCTCGGGACTCGATCTAACAACCTTTCGGGTTACTGGCCCAACACTCTAAGCACTAGGTTACCTGCCACCTGGAGTTACCCTAGTTATTGATAAAAAACAGGCCCTACCTGCCCTAACCCAATGTAAAAGGTTAGGGTTCATCGGGCTCGGGTCGGGTAGCAGAGCTCTATAAATTAGGCTTACTTCATTTCAAAATAGGCCATCATCCGTGTCCATCGTGAATGATAATTATTCACATTTTTACCAGTGAAACGTCCAAACTCCATCTGCATGCCAATCATTTAATCTCAATCAGTTTCATGTGAATATGCATTTATACTGTCTTCAATTACTTTTTTTGTGAGCAGATTAGAGCAGATGGTGTTAATACACTACACTGAAGTAAAATATAAACGCAACATATAAAGTGTTGGTTCCATGTTTCATGAGTTGAAATTAAAATCACAGATATTTACCAGACGGACAAAAATCTTATTTCACTCAATTTTTGTGCACAAATTTGTTTCCACCCCTGTTGGTGAGCATTTCTCCTTTTCCAAGCTAATCCATTCAAACTGATTACACAGGTGCACCTTGTGCTCGGGACAATAAAATACCACTTTAAAATGTGCAGTTTAGTCACACAACACAATGACACAGATGTCTCAAGTTATGAGGGAGCATGGAATGCCCACCACAGCTGTTGCCAGAGAACTGAATGTTAATTGATCTACCATAAGCTGCTGCCAACATCGTTTTAGAGAATTTGGCAGTAAGTCCAACCGGCCTCACAACCACAAACCACGTGTAACCACGCCACCCCCGGACCTTCACATCCGGCTTCTCACCTGCGGGATCCTTTGAGGGAGGTTGGGGGGTGCTGAGGAGTATTTATGTCTGTAATAAAGCCATTCTGATTGGCTGGGCCTGGCTCCCCAGTGGTTGGGCCTGGCTGCCAAGTGGGTGGGCCTATGCCCTCCAAGGCCCACCCATGGCTGCACCCCTGTCCAGTCATGTGAAATCCATAGATTAGGGACTAATGAATTTGTTTCAATTTACTGATTTCCGTTTATGAACTGTAACTCAGTTTATATTTTTGTTCAGTAAATATCCTTCCTGTATTTTATTTAATTCCAAGCATATTTCTGCCTAGTGGCGCACGCCGTTGAGTTTTGCCGGCATGAGAATTTCTGTTTTACTATAAGCTAACCATTCCTAAAATTTCATGAGAAATGACTAATGTGGTGTTCTTGGTATAACAGTAATGGTATAGGCTACTATGCTATTATATTTGAGTCTGTAATGTAGTATACTAATGAATCATTATGTGATCTTGCAAGACATTGATTCAGGTTTGAATGAGCACCAGAGTGCGAACTGGCAGAGCGATGCTCTGGTGCGTTCCAGCAGCACTGCACCCAACAGGATAATTGAAGCGCACCTAGCCTACTCTTTTGCCTCACGCAAAATGTGGTGATGCAGAAACTAGAGACCACATGTGTGGCTGTTTTTTGGAACATTTTGGAATATTTGGCCAAGGAAACATTTCTGGTTGGTCTCAGGGATTGTAAAACAGTTAGGATGGGAGCCTTTTGTTAA